>NC_045436.1:93098559-93118559 GCF_002776525.5 Piliocolobus tephrosceles
TCTATCTATCTATCTATCTATCTATCTATCTATCTATCTATCTATCTATCTATCATCTGTCTGTCTTAACTTCACAAGTAACATGAATATATTCTATTTTAAGCAATCAAAACAATGCAAAAGTATACAGAGATCAAACCTAATTCTCCATTCCCAACTTTCAAGTACGATGGCCTTTCTCAGAAGTATTTTTTTGTTCATTTCTACACAGTTAAATTCTCTTTATACTATATTATCATGCTTTATAAACAATTGCATCTTTATTGCTCCTTAATGGAGTTATCCAGTTATATATGTCTAAAATCCTGAAAAGCATGAGTGAATTTATTGACAATATTTTATTACAGCTTAATACATAATTTGCATAAATGTCAGCATTGCTTTCTTCATTTTATACAGAGGGAACTGAGGGTTTAGGTAACTACCTATGTACCAAAAGTGATTTGATTTAAACCCCAGACTTTGATTAATTACATAATCCTTCTTGAAAGATGAAAATTGGAATCTGTATTATATCTTATTTTTTTCAAAGTTTTCATACTTGGTGCAATTACTAATACCTTTTTTTCAGATATTATTCTTTAGTATTTATTTCCTTTCTTAATTGGGAAGATATGCAAAGCCCAATAATTGACTAAACATGGTAAATATAAATTTGTTAGGATGTACAATACAGTTCACTATCACTATTAATACCTATTTATGTGTAATAATTGGAATCCTCTGGTTATTTCTACTCTTTATTTCTACACTTAAAGCTATGAAGAAGAAGTTCTTAAGACTTTGAAATGGCCAGCGATCTCTTTTGACATTGCTAGACAGCATAGTAAAATGGATAAGAACGCAAATTCTGATGGTAGGTGGTCAAATCCCAGAGGTCAAATTTCAGCTCTTCTGCTTTCTACTCACATAACTCGTGAGCTCTTCTGCTTTCTACTCATGTAAATGTGTCACAGAGTTCTCACCTCTGATAGGGGGATCATAATAACAGTACCTTCAGCAAACAGTTGTGAGATTAATTCATGTTCAGCATTTAGAACAATGCCTGGCAATTTTTTTTTTTATTATTATACTTTAAGTTCTAGGGTACATGTGCACAACGTGCAGGTTTGTTACATATGTATACATGTGCCATGTTGGTGTGCTGCACCCATCAACTCGTTAGCACCCATCAACTCGTCATTTACATCAGACATAACTCCCAATGCAATCCCTCCCCTCTACCCCCTCCCCATAATAGGCCCTGGTGTGTGATGTTCCCCTTCCCGTGTCCAAGTGATCTCATTGTTCAATTTCCACCTATGAGTGAGAACAGGCGGTGTTTGGTTTTCTGTTCTTGCGAAAGTTTGCTGAGAATGATGATTTCCAGCTGCATCCATGTCCCTACAAAGGACACGAACTCATCCTTTAATGCCTGGCAATTTTAAGAGCTCAATGACTGTTAGCTGTCATTGTTACCAAATTCAGCACTAGTGCAGCCATGCAAGACTAGCCACTCTGTATGCCCACTGCTGCCTTTTCTTGGCACAGTGAAGAACATATGTCAGTTTGTGTGACTGGCTTGTTTTGCAACCTCCTTAGAACGCTGTCAATTCGAGTATATGAAATTGCATTCCCCTAAACACGATGCCTAAAGACCTTTAAGTAATTTAATTGTTAAAACACTATAGTATAGACATTGATCTCCTACTGACATTTGAAGCTTCAGGCTAATGGGAAAAAGAATGAGGATTCTCATCTTAGACAGCCTGGATGGTGAAAATAGAAGTCCAACTAATAAAATGTGTTTTAACCAAATATTATTTTTGAAAATTACTTTCAGAAGGTAATTCTAAGTCTGGAAAATTCTAAATGGAATATCACAAACCTAAAATGTATTGTGTTTACATTTGCTTGTGTCACAATAGTAAAATGATTTTTGAAGTGTCTATAATATAATAAACCTTAGTTAGAATGAAGTATCAGTGAGGCTAAAGTCACTAGTATAAAAATGTGAAGAACCAACTTTAAATTGCTATTTAAAAGATATCTAATGCTCTTGATTATATGGGCTAGGTTTTTATAAATGTAAAGTTCCATGCAACACCTGCTATTTGGGCAAATACTGTGTGGGCAGCTATCTCAAATGTAAGGCTTGAGAAGGGCTAATTGGTCATACTTGTATGGGTTAGTGTAGTGTTCCACTATAATATAAATCTTTAACTCAATATTTTAATATTTAAGTGATTCATTTATATATGTATATAATTTACATTGATTTAATTTAAATTTTGATCTTCAAATATACCCTCTGGAATCAGCCTGATATTCCTAGTTGGCTAGTTTTAAAACTTTTTAATTAATTCCAGATTAAATAGATCAATAGATTAAGTTTTAATAATTATTGAAAATTATCCAACTAGGAATATCAGGTTCCTTGCAGAGGAAATATTCCAAAAACCACTGCAAACATCAGTATTCTCATTAAAGGCAGTAAAAAGAAAAGGATTCCTGTTTGTGATACTATTTGACACTGCAATCAATCCCTAGCCAATGCAATGAGAAAAGAAAGAGAACTATGAATATAAGTGGAAAAAAGAAAAGACAAAATGCTGTTGTATACAGAAGTTATGATTATTTAAATAGGCAATCTGGAAAAATTAATAAAATATTTATTACATTCACTAATTTATTAAGAGCCTGCTGCATATAAAATTCAATACCGTGCATCACAGAGTTGTTTTGTCATGGTATTTGACTAAGATTTTCTTCAGCCTAAAGGTCGACATGAATCATTCTGTAAAAAATTTGTTACTAAGAGTATTAAGCAGTAAGTTTTCATATATGAGCATGGTAGGTTAAGACTTTAAATATCCTATCTGAAATTAGACTCGTGAGGCACAGGTTAAAGCATCAGAGTGTGCTTGCATGACTAACTTCAACTATAATTTTTATTCTTTTCAAATCACTGGGAAATTTTTATATAATAATTTTAAAATGCCATGAAATCATATTACTGTGAAAGTACATATCATTTCACTTACAAAAAGTGGCCCTTTAGAATTGTGGATTTGCAGGAATCGAAACATATGTGAACAAACAATGTCATCAAAAGACATTCATTAACTATTTTATTGTACAAGAGACTCTCCTGTATGTTGTCTGAACATAACTGTGTACAGTCTTTTAAATCATACCCCTTAAGCATGTTATGTTTAAATAACATATTAACTGGAAGACATGAATAGCAGGAAACATACATAATATAATAAAACCTTCACATTAAAATAAAAAACAACATGGGAAAGCAAAATAAAGACATTACTAAGTGAGGTAAATGCAGGAGCAGGGCACGTCCCATTCTACTTCTGAATAGGAGAGGAAAGGCAATGAAATATGTTTCATTAATCCACTATTTGTGACCTTGGACTTTTTACTTAACCTCTCAGTGACTCCATTCCCCATCTGTAAAGAAGGGATAATAGTGTTTGCTACATAGGGTTGATATAGAGATTAAATGGGTTAGTACACTTATAGTCCATGTAATAAGTGCAATATAAATGTTAGCCACTCTTCTAATTGTTAGATATATTTGCATTATCTACTTAAGTTATTGAAGAAATAAATTGATTGGAGTTGAGGACAATATTGCCCAAAATGGCTAATTCTCCATTGGGACTGAGAGATTATTATTTTCTGGAGTGGGGAGTGGAGAAAAGATTGTATCAAAGTTTCATCTTGTGTGATTAGCAGCATATTACCTTTACCTTGGTATAACATAGTTTTGGAACACAGGGCATGAATGTGAATAATTAGAAAAAGGATTTGCTACAAACAGCCAGAAAAAAATGAATATATTTATTAAGTATATACCATATGCCAAGCACTGTTCTAGCTCTGACGATGTAACAATATAGTCTTTGCTTTGCTTTCTTAACTTTTGGTAGTTAAACGGTCAAACTAAAAAAACAAAACAAAAACAAAAAAACCCACTTTTTTTCTTGTGTTATCTTCATCTACAATTTTTCTATCTTCTATTATTTTATCATAACTAATATTTTTAATTTCAGTATTTAGCACATTTTGAAGGCTGAAAATAAAGGATTATCTACTTAGAAAAAGCCTTTTTTCCCCAACTGTTAAATCGAGCTACTCTGTCATCATTTTCTTGTGGTATTTCAAGTTGCAGATTCTTAATCTTCCACCGTACACTAGGAGCAAGCATTTCTGGCATAACTATTTCATCACTAATATTTATCATCATCTTTCAATTGACTGAGAAAATGACTAAAACAGTATAAATCTTCATACATTATTTGACAGTTTATTGTTACCTCCTGATTTTATAGTCAAGAACTGTTTGAGTCCAAGCTACAGAATACTCTCAGCAACCTCAGACAATAAACACTTTCTCACAGCCTATGCGTAGCACAGCTTATAATATCAGGAAGGGGAAGCACTATGTATTGACATATCTGATTCTAATTTTAGACTTTTAAAGGTGCTTACATGTCAACACCCTGATTCTGTACTTAGAAGAATTGATGAATACTCCCTTGCCATAGCTAAAAGAGAGATAAAGATGTAAGAATCCTGTTGATTGCCAATGAAATGCCTTATGAGTGCAATTAGGCCTGTTAGGGCATCATCATTTGAAAGCACAATAATAAATATCATTTCAGAGGCCACAATAATTATTGTTTTCTGCAATCTTCTTCTAGAAAACACATCTAACAGATCATCCTCATCAGTTTTTGGGGGTACATTTTGAAGCCAATATATCCAGGAAGAACAACAATCAGAAGATATTTTTGTTTAAAATCTGGCTCTGAACAGAAGTATGAGGAGTGGGCAGAGCATGCTTAGGTTCTTTTAAGTAAGAGCTTTGAGGAGTAACACCTTCCCTTACAGTTATCGGGGCCCAATTTGTAGCTTTTGTACTTTGGGATCAAGAACTCCATCCATCCAGATTTTTAAGGCCGTTCAAACACAATTTTTTTTTTTTAGAGGAAAGGCTAGCTATAGAATGACTTTGTTGGAATGAGGCAGCCTCTGTGTCAGTAAGGGTACATCACACTCTACAATTTTCATGATTTGCGTTAATCAACCTTGCCACATCATATGCTAATCAGAGATTATTCCTCTGATGAAAACTTACCTTCATTTAATAGTGATTCTTCCCTTGACATATATGAGAATTCTTCCAAGGAACAGCCACAGGTACAGTAGACAGCCAACTGTGTGTTCTCTGTCCTTTGTATGAAATCATCATTCTAGATGACCAGAAAAAAAAAGCAAGTTCTCCTTTCTCAAAATATGAGAACTCCCATTTCTATCACATTTCCCTTTTTTCTATGGCTGCCAAAAGCCCAAGTGTTAAATTATTGTACCTCATTCATTCTGAGTTCTGGTTACCACTACTAGAGGACTACAATTAAAGTTTGTTCAGGGTTGCCTTATCTTGACTGTAGATATATATTTTAACCATACATACATATAAAGTGCTTCAAGTAGCCTTAAATTTTTGAATGTTAATATATTTCAATATATAAATTATAACTAAATACTCCAAAGCAGCGGTCCATCAAGGACCGATTTTGTTGAAGACATTTTATCCACGAGCAGTGGATGGTTTCAGGATGAAACTGTTCTGCCTCAAATCATCAGGCATCAGATTCTCATAAGGGGCGCGCAACCTAGATCCCTTTCACAGGCAGTTCATGAGCGGGTTCGTGCACCTGTGAGAATACGATGCCATCTCTGATCTGACAGGAGATGGAGATCAGGCGGTAATGCTCACTCACCCCCCACTCACCTTCTGCTGTGCGACCTAGTTTCAGTACCGGTTCATGGCCTGGGGGATGGGGACACCTACTCTAAAGAACACTAAATGTCAGCATGGAACTGAATGGTTCCATGTGTTGTCTACGTGAGGTTTTGAGTCAATGCGTTGAAGATGTTCATTCTTTGAGGTTTTATCTTTGGCAAGTTGTGAATTAGAATTTGTTAAGCAACTGCTAAACATTGAGTATGTCACTTTTGTGTAGTGTATTTTTCTTCTCCATCTCAGCACTGTCTGGGCGCACTGCCTGCTCTAACTCCCTAGCAGCTTTTAAAAGACCTTGGATAAGGGTAAGTCAGCACAGACAAAAACCCACACTTAGTAATGGGCAAGTTCTATAGTAAGGCTTTCGTTGTGCTTAAATTGCTCTGTTGTTCAAACATTATAAAACCTATTTATAACCCCAGGTCTTGTTCTAATGCTCTAACCTTTATTGGTATTATACATGTAATATGATATGAAACAAGACTTTGATTATTTCCAAAACTGTTAATACCAGACATGGAGTGAGAATAGCTTTATAATTCTGACGACTGTTGAGAAAACATAGCAACTATTTTAGAATAAAAAAAAGAACCTTTTACTTGGAAAATTTTTAAAAAGTTGGAATTCCCTTGGAAGGTGTTGGTATATTCGTGTCAGATGGCATGTTTTAATTTTTGAATTGCCCTGCAAAGTTATCTGTCAGTTTAACAGTAATCATTAAATGACAAAAAAAAAAAAAAAAAAAAGACTGACATTGATGAAGAAAGCAATAACTTCATTTGATTGGAGATTTAGATTTTCTGGGTGTGTATCTCAGGTGATAAAAAGTGCTATACTGCTACCTTCTGTATTTATTAACAAAGCCAAGGCTACTAGCTGTAGTTGACAGGAGTATAGGAAGTGTGGCTTTAGATGAGCTGGTCTAACAAGATCACGTAGTGTTTTGATGTTAGATGTGTTTTTAAAAACTTGGAGCAGCATTTTATTTTCTCAAAGACAGTTAAGTAGAAATAAGAAAACTATTTGGTAGTCATTCATTTAAATAATTTTGGGGGGTATAATGCCTGAGAGAAGTAAAAGTGTTACAGCTTATTCTGAGTGGTTTAATCTAGAAAGCCATTTTTTTATCCTTATTATATTGAATCAACCTTGAAATGGTAGAACAATAACCAATTAAGTTAATACTGTAGCTTAATGCAAAATAATTATTTCAGGTTTATGGATTTTGTTCTGTTGGGGGAAAATAAAAGCACCCTATAGCGATTGTTATTGACTTAATTTTCTCAATGCCATAGGCCTATACAAAGTCAGCATTTTTGCTTTTGGAGGTAACACATTTTCTCTTGCTTCTAAGTTACTAGGTCATGTATTAAATTGCTCTGTATACCTATTTTAATGCACTGGCTACATGCTGAGCAAATTATACTACATACTGAAGATCTGAATCTAGTAATCTATGTTGTTAGATAATTTGAAAGTCTAGAAATGTTTCTTTAAGGAAATCTACCATGGAATTAATTTCTACCCAATTTCAATATTCAAATATTTATTAACTTTACACTAAAGTTTCTTCTCTGACATTTAGACGTTTTCATTACTTTTATAACAAATTGGGTACAACTGTAAAATTTAATTTTTATTATTTAAATTAATTATGCATATAAAAATAAAGATATATTATTATAAAATTTTATGTGATATAGTGAGCAGCACTTAATCTAACATAAACTTAACATTTCTATTGACAACTTAAATAAAAGCATTATAGATACAAAAATAACAATGAAGAAAAGCCTACTGCTGTATATCTTATTTTGTGTTTTCTCCTCACACAGAAAAAAGTATTTTAAAATCTCATCACTTGCAAGAGCAAATTTACTTTCTTACTGAAAATGACCCACCTGCTTTTTTGTAGGTTAACCTCATATTTGAAAATCTGTTTTAAATTTTCTCTGCAGATGTGTCTCAGGGTCACTAAATAATATATTTTAACCATAATAATATTAAATTACGTTTTTCTTACTGTTATTTCTGTGATATATTTTATGATCTCTTCAGATTTCCTAGAAAATGCTTCCTTATAAACTAATGGCAGTGGTACAAACTATATTTAAGTATACACCAAACTAGGATTTACCAGCTAACATACTTTCAATTGCAAATAAGAAAAACAGTTCCTCATTAGATAAACAACAAAAAGGGGATTTTCTTGGCTTTCATAAATAAAAAATTTAAATGGGTATAATGAACTCTAAGATTGCCTCCTGCCCATTCGGTGGCTCATTCATAAACAAGGACTCAGAATCTTTTTTCCTCTTAGCTGTAATTTATGCAGTGCCAGTTTATCCTCATCTGGCTTTCCTTGTGGTCCTAGGATCAGAACCACACATTTTCTTGTTTGGAATCAAAAGAAGGGAACATGTCTGTCCTAGCTTTCCAAAAGAGAATTCGAGTTTGGTTGATTGAACCAGCTTAATTTTCTTGACCAAACTTATACCAGCATTACCAAGAGAATGTAATCTGCTGATTGGCTTAAGTCATTTGATAACCTGTCTGGGCCTAGAAGATAAGGAGAGAAGTTCAGCTTTATTGTAATTACTGAACTTTACTGGAATTATGTGGGGAAACGTAGGTACTGTAATGAAAAAACAGGATACTTCCAAGAAAGAAGGAGGATCCTCGGTAGGTACCTGCAAATACCCATGTCTATAGCTTGGATATTCCAGTTTTAAAAAGTCGTATGTTTTCTTTTTTTAAAAAAAAATTATTTGTTTTCTTTTTAAATTTGTTTACTTTCTCTATGATTTTTAAAATATTCATTTGCTTTCTTATTTTTTTGTTTAAAAATCCAAAGACATAAACAACAGAATTATTCCATCATAGCTTAACAGTTTAGCAAGGTAGTTACTCATTTTTGCAAAGTGACACAGAGAGAGAAAAATATTTTGGAGTTATGTGAGAGTAAATAAAACATGATTTACTCTTACAGTAAAGTTGAGCCTAGCCATCTCAACTTTTCTGTAGAATGGGGTAATGGTAATTCAGCTATTAAATTTAAATGTTGAATAAAGGAGAAAAGCACAAATCTAAGTCATCTATAATTGTCAGGAACAAAGGAAAATAAAGCTAAAAGTAAACTTGTAGTCAATCAACAGCTATTTAATGGACACTTACTATGTTCTCAGCACAATGCTGATTTCTATGGAGGATTCCAATCAAGTGTAAGAGAAGAAGTTGCTTTCAATAAGTGTATAGGCTACATGCAAAGTCAAGATGAAAACATAAGAAACAAAGGCAAACAACAGAAGACACTATATGATTTGGTACTAAATTATATGGAACAGACTATGTACTGGAGAGGAAGATTTGGAATAGCCTAGATTTTGTTAACGAAAAACTCACAGAGGACTGGAGCCAGGTATTGACTTGTACATAAGGTCTGCAGACAGGAAAATGAAATGGAAGACTTTGCAGATGGTAAGATTAGTAACAACAATGTGAGGAGGTAGAATTGAGCATGGTGAGTGTAGAAATAGTGGTGAGACAAGTTGGTCTGCAGCAACATCACAATATGTATTAAAGGTTTGTTTTCATTATAACTTACTGAGTAAAATGGTGCAAGGATATAAAAGGTCTTGATCTTCAGTTATTGTCTATGAAAACTGATTTCCAGGGCTGGGTACGGTGGCTCACATCTGTAATACCAGCACTTTGGGAGGCAAGGTGGGCAGATCACTTGAGGTCAGGAGTTTGAAACCATCCTGGCCAACGTAGTGAAACCCTGTCTCTACTAAAAATACAAAAATTAGCAGGCATGGTGGCACAGGCTGGTAATCCCAGCTACTCAAGAGGCTGAGGCAGGAGAATTGCTTGAACCCGGGAGGCGGAGGTTCCAGTGAGCGGAGATCATGCCACTGCACTCCAGCCTGGGGGACAGTGAGACTCCGAGTCAAAGAAAAAAAAAAAAAAGAAAACTGATCTCCAGTCACAGTCAGTAAGACGACAATGTAGATAAGTAGGTTGTTGAAAACAGATTTTAGGAAGATTAGTTCAGGTTCATGTATAGGATGCACTGGAGTGACTAACTGGAAAGAAGCAAAATAGTTCAAATGCTTTCTTGGTAATTTATCCATGAGAAACTGAAAGCAGGGATCATGGTAGACCCAGAGGGAATACAGTATTTTCTTTCTGTTTGCTGGCAATAACCAGACGTCGTATAATATCATCTGCAGAATTTGCTGTTAAAACACATGACAGAACAGTGTAGTTGAAAGAACATGAGTTTTGGAATTAAACATGGGTTCGAATCCCAGCTCCATGTTTTAAGTAATGTGAAACTTCAGGCGTGCTTCTTAATCCCTGTGAATGCTAATTTACTTGAGTCATATAAAGATACAGTATTTGTTTCAATGGACTGCTGGCATTAAATAACAAATGTAAAGTGCCTAGACTTCTCTCTTCTTACTAACACCACCCAAATTTCTTACCCACTGGAAATAAAAAACCAGAAGAATTCCTATGCCTAAGAAAACATTTGAACATTCTTCATCAAGCAGGTCATAGAAATTCCATAATGTCACAAGGCAGAGCTTTCCAGCTCATCCCTAGTAAATGGCTTAGGTGAAAGTAGAAGAAAGTTAATTGTCCAATTACTAGATAAAAGTACAGGTGTTCTCTGAAACAATATATATATATATATTTTGCAACAGGGTCTTGCTTTCTGATTCAGGCTGGAGTGCAGTGGTGCAATCTCGGCTCACCGCAACCTCTGCTTCCCTGGTTTCAGTGATTATCCTGCCTCAACCTTTTTGAGTCTGAGGCAATTTGATCCTTATTGAAAAGGGCAGCTGAGGGAGTGAAGAGAATACTGAGTTTGGATCCCTTTAGGGTTCAGATCTTAGTCTTTGCCACTTGGTGTGTCCTTGGGTGAATAACTGTGAGCATAGTCTCATCATAAAAGTGGCCTAATAGCATAGTTGCGGAGATAAAACAGGATGACATAGAAAACACTTGATAAAACTTAACCTCCCTAGAAAGATTTAGGACATTAGTCATTTTAATGTCATTGGATAGTTTAACTATGAACTAATCTTTTAATCATCTTTGGAGAGAGGAAAGTAGTTAAAATAATTTATAATATCCCAACCCTGGCTAAGAATTGTCAACTTCAGATTATCTGCGAAAATGTATATGTACTTTAATTAATAGGATGCTTTCTTAACTATTAATACTAAACACGTATATAATCATATATTTTGTCCTTTTCCTTTAAATGCTCCCAGAGTACACAAAGTAGTCTTTGTTTTTGTGACAACGATTAGTACCCATTGGTTTTTTACATCCTTTGCAGCTGTGCATTCACAATATATTTAGGGAAATAATTTGAATCATCCTGACCTTTTAAAGCTTGATGACAGTTTGGGGATGTTTTCCAACTAATCTCTCATAATGCTGATTCCGAGGAAGAAGAAGATGCATAGTATCTGGGATGGGAACTAGAGTAGTATTTCCCAATCAGTACTAACTGAGTCTGTGAAGATCCTCCTAGCATGTCATGGTTAAGGCTGCTGAAGAGTTCTGCTCTATGAAGAAACATAAATCTTGACATTGACCTGCCTGCAAAAGATGGGGTGCTTCTTCAAAAGAGGAATCCTACTTACGATATTTGAACCCAGATCTTTCTGTAACCATTCTTATTACTACAAAATTTGAAAATAAATGTCTAAGATATGAGTTTTTTTTCCAAACAGAAAGGAAGCATGTAAGTTGTAAGAGATGTGGTTGGCAGGGTAGGTGAGGGCCAGATTATGTAGGACTGTAGTAGACTTTATGTTAGTTGACTATTGCTGCATAACAGATCATCCCCAAACTTAGTGTGGATATTATTAGCTTAAAACAGCAATAAATATTATCATCACAGTCACTGTAGAGTGGTGGCTTAGTTATGTAGAGTTTCTCATAAGGTTGTAGTGAAGATGTTAACCAGAGCTGAATTCACTTGAAGGCCTTTCTAGGGCTAGAGGAATTTGAATTCTGTTTTACTTTATTCATTTATGTAACAAATATTTATTGAACACCTACTATGTGCTAAGCATTTCTGTGGGTACTAAGTAAAGCCTCTCAGAGAGAGTAACACTTATGTCAAGGCCTGAAAGATGTTTAATAAACCTGAGAACTATTATCAATGACTGATAAATAATACAGACGGAATGCACTGCTAATCTTCCTAATCACAAAGCAGAGTATAAATAAATGCAGAGTAAATTACATTTTAAAATACTAAAATCATATTAATACTTGTCATTCTCACTTCTTGGGATTTAACAAAAACCTGCTTTCCACTCTTCTGGACTATAGTCTGGCCTCCGTTTTCCAATGTATCCTCCCCATTCCTCACCAAGTAATATCTTTAAAAAGCAAATGTATCTGTGTCAAACCCCTGTACAAAAAACAATTCCTCGCAAGGCTTTCAGAATAAAATTCAGACTCCTCAGCAAGGCAAACAGGGACTGATCCCTGCCTATCTCAGCTGCTTCTCCCCAGTAACAATGCATTATTTGTAAGTTTCCCTACGTCCTGTGTTGTCTCATTGCACGGTGTTACTTCTCTTTCAAATACCTTTCCTGCTTCTGTGTCTTCAGTGTCTTCTGCTTCTGTTCCTGCTTCTGTGTCTTCAGTGTCTTCTAGCTGTTAATCCTAGTAACTTCCTTCAGATATCATTTCCTTATCTAGTTGAATTATGGGTCTTTCATCTGTGTTCTCTTTATATCCAACACAAAATTTTTTAAAAAGCTAATTATATAGGTGTTCACTAAACTGTAATACAGAATTTTGCTAACTTGTCCATCTCAGTCTCTGGGCTGTGAATTCTTAAAACAGGAACCTTGCATTTTGTCTCTGAATCGTTAAAACTGAACACAATGCATAGCAGTGAAAAGTCACCAAACATATTTTTGTTGAGTAAATGTAATGAATAACAAATAATTCATAGATTTCTATACACAGGGGTAATGTTCAAAATATTTAATAACCAGTTGCTAGGGGCACCTGTTGGTCAAACCAGAACTACTGTAACAACTGGTAATACTGTTCTTATTTCACCCACCCAGTATCAGCCTGGGCTGTGGATATCTTTGACTTTTTTGTACCAAAAAGGATAAAATGCATCTATTTTCATACCTACATGCAACCAGAGACTTTTTAGAAACACACAGAGACAAAAGGTGTTGGAAAGCACCTGGATGCATGTATGCAGAAGCCAATACAGTTATGTTCTTAAGCTATTAATAGGTGATGATAAATGCTTTCCTATAAAGTTTACAGTAGAGTGGTGTTAAAGTGCTGCCATGCCTTGTCCTAATTACCCAAAGGCATGTTTTACATTCTCCAGTGGGCTATTTTTTGTTGTTAAATACCAGAAAGTTAAGAGAGAATAATTTCCACATTTTAAGGACCTGTAGTAAATCTTTATTGCCTTACTTCACATGTTTTGTAACAATAAACAGCTCTCCAATCTCTGAACCAAAGCTTCCTTCATCTTTTATGTACACTACTGCAAAGGGTACCACAGGAGCTGATTGACAACCTACTTTCTTTCTTGTCTCCTAGCACCCCAAGCCAAAGCATCTGTTTTCACCAGAATGAACTTTCTAAAATGCAAATGTGATTATGGTGCTCCCTACCAAAATACATTCAACTTTTCTGCATCACCTGTAACAAACTTTTCAAGGCAAATTTAAAAAATGTGCTTTTAAAGAAATGCTCATTTTTGGGTTTTGCACATGGAGACTCCAATTCAGTAGGGACGAGGTGGTAGAGTGGTACCTAGGCACTCTTAAAAGCTTTTACAGGAGATTCTATCACACAGCCAGAATGAGGAAAATTCATCCACAGGATCGAGTTCTAATACCATTACAGGGAAGAGACTATTCAGAAACTGCCACCTGCCTGTCACTCCCAGATCACTTATTAGCTGCAAGACTTTGGCTTAATTATGTAGGTATTTGAGCCTCAGCTGCCTCAGTTTGAATGAGAATAATAGTACAAATGTTGCAGCACTATTCTAAGTATTAGATATAGTATTAGGTCATTTATCATCCAAACTGAGGCACTATTAATAATTACTCCAGGATACTATGATAAACTTGAGCTGTCCCGGACAAACCAGGACACTATAATTTAAGGAGATATATTCAAAGCATTTTTTACAGTGGATATAACAGAAGCTCAATAAGTCACTTTCATTTTTATCATTCTTCACATTTGCTCCCCTACTTTGCTGGAAGCTGTAGCACACCAAGGTCATGGCACAAGGCACACAAGTGATGTTTGTGAAATGCTCTAACCAAGATCTTGAATGTTCGTCTGTAACTACTCTTCTCCCCATATACTTGGTACTTTCTTCCTTGATTTTTTTGTTTTGTTTTGATTTTTTATTTCTATAGGTTTTAAAGGAACAGGTGGTGTTTGGTTGCATGAATAAGTTCTTTGGTGGTGATTTCTGAGATTTTGGTACACCCATCACCCGGGCAGTGTACACTGTGCTCAATTTGTAGTCTTTATCACTCAGCTCCTTCCCACCTTCCCCTCCAAGTCCCCAAAGTCCATTGTATCATTCTTATGCCTTTGCATCCTCATAGCTTAGCTCCCCCTAAGAGTGAGAACATATGATGTTTAGTTTTCCATTCCTGAGTTTCTTCACTTAGAATAATGGTCTCCAGTTCCATCCAGGTTGCTGCGAATGCCCTTATTTCATTCCTTTCTATGGCTGGGTGTTAGTACATGGTATATATACATACCACAATTTCTTTATCCACTTGTTGATTGATGGGCATTTGGGGTGGTTCCATATTTTTGCAACTGTAAATTGTGCTGCTATAAACACATGTGTGCAAGTATCTTTTTCGTATAGTGACTTCTTTTCCTCTGGGTAGATACTCAGTAGTCTCCCTTGATATTTTTTATAAGCCTTGATATTCCCCTCCTTTTCTCCTCTACCACTTTAGCTCATCTCTTTGTAAGTCCCAGGACAAGGAATGCAAAAGAGGCCCGCTTGCAATTTATTTTTTAAAATTAAAAGCTACATAAGCTAAAAAACGGTTAAGTATCTCCTATTTTGACAGGTAAATCATGACAGGTCCAAAGTTAGACATCCTGGAATGCTTGGAGTTACACACAGGACTGTGATGAGGGCAGTGCCAATCCTGGGGGCCTACCACCCTGTCCCCTCTCTACTCCTGTCCCTGACTCCATCTGTGTGACAGGAGCATCACATGTAAGAGTGTGGACACACACACCTGCACATATTTAAGCTTTGTACATCTCCCACTTCTACCTTCCCTAGCAAACAGCTTGAAGGGTGTGTATTATACACCTGTTGCTACTGTAACAAATTACTACAACACCAATGGCTTGAAACAACACAAATTTGTTATTTTTTAGCTTTGGAAATTAGTCTTACAGGACTAAAACCAAGATGTTGGCATTGCTGTTTCCTTCTGGAGGCTCTAGGTGAGAATCCCTTTCCTTGCCTTTCTCAACTTCTAACACTGCATTCTTTGATCATGGCCCTGTCCTCCATCTCCAAAGCCAGCAGCGTAGCATCTTCTCTCCTCTTTGCCTTCCGTCTTGCTCTTGTAAAAAGACCTCAGTGATTACACAGAGCCAGTTTAGATAATCCAGGATAATCTCCTCATCTCAATTGTTTTTAACTTAATCACATCTACAGGGTTCCTTTTGCCAAATTAGGTAGCATTTACAGGTTCCAGAGATTAGGATGTGGACATATGTGGGGGCCATCATTCTGTCTCCCAAAGGGTATGCATACCGATGGACACTTGAGAGGATGAACCCAAGGAAGAAGTGTGAGTGAGCATTGGAGCCACACTTGGGAACACCTAGGCAGGGATTCTGGTCATGGAGGAGCTGTAGGGTCGTGGTGAGCATGTCCTCTTGGCCCTCAGGATTCTTTGCCCTGCCCAGCCAGAGGAGGTCCCTCTAAAGCTCAGAACCCAGGGCAGGGTCCTTTCTCAGGCAGGGACCTCAGCATAGTACATCTCCTTTCTCCTGCTGATCTGGCAACCTCTGCCTGATTCCCTTTCTCTTGGTCTATCTATAAGACTGTCAGAGAAAAGCATGTTAGCAAATTGTTTTACTGTATCAAAAGTTCTTTTTCTTTTATTTTCATCCCTGCCTTTTGCTTGTCATGAAAGAGCCCCATTCCACACCCACTCATTGTTTTTACCATCCTCACTGGCTTTCCCTTCCTTTGAATCTCTAATTCTATCCTTCCGCCACCTCTTCAGTGTTCTTAAAATACACAAGATTTCACCTGCTTGCTGTGTGTTTTTTTTTAAATATGCTATCCAGCTAGCAAGTTATTCCTGAATCCTACAACATTGTTAATTCATTCCTCTTATATTTCTTTTTTAGTTCTAAATTTTCCTCCAACAGTTGAAGCCTGAAGAGTTTCTTCTATAATCTAATTTAAAATCACTCTACTTGGTCTACTTGTATACTCTTTCTTTATATTTTGCTGGATGTTGGCCATTTTAAATAATGTTTCTACACTTATACGATATATACAGAAGAATTTATATTTCCAAAAAAGTATCTTTAAAAAATGTTTTCTCCCTGTAGTCCCAGCTACTCGGGAGCCTGAGGCAGGAGAATTGCTTGAACCTGGGAGGCAGAGGTTGCAGTGAGCCAAGATTGTGCCACTGCACTCCAACCTGGGCAACAGAGCGAGACTCCATCTCAAAAGAAAAAAAAAAGTTTTCTCTTAAGTTTTTAAAAATCTCTGATCTGTGTTTTTACTTATTCTTGTTAATGCATGGAAAGTTTAAGGAATCATCTATGTTTAAGGTCTACATGGTTTGGAGAGCTTATGAATTATTTCACAAGAAGGTTTTGTAGGTTTTTTCCTTAATGAGACATTACATATTCCTAAGGCTCTGATGAAAAGAAAATATTCCCATTTAAATTTGATTTAAAACTCATGTTATACAATTTCAGTAATTTTAAAAATCTCTGATTATAATAATGTTATAATAATTACCATAGTGTGTGTTCCATTAGGGTGCATGTGTCTGTCTTATTTATCACTGTAGCTCAGTGATAGTCTAGCCACCAGTGGCTGTATTTTAGTAAATAACTGAGAAAGTGAAAGTGAGAATGAGTGATAGAATTTCAAAATGGCTTTAAAAAGCAATATAAAGATGTTCCGTATAAACCATTCTGCCTCAATCAGAACACTGAAATACAGACTTTTAAATTTTCAATCAAATTTGTAGTCTCTCCTAGACTATTCTGCTGTGAGTAGTAAATTACTTCACTAAGGGTGCTAACTAAACTGTGTATCAAGATAACCATGGTCTGTTTAAATACTGTTTATGAATGATAAATACAGAAGATATTATATAGATGTTATTTTATAAAGATGCTATATATAGTGATAATTCCATATGTTATAGAATTATATAGACACGGAGATACCAAATATGCTAAAGACACTAAGATATCTTCTTTTTTTCTTTCTTTCTTTTTTTTTTTTTTTTTTTTGAGACGGAGTCTCACTCTGTCACCCAGGCTGGAGTGCAATGGCCGGATCTTGGCTCACTGCAACTTCCGCTTCCCGAATTCAAGTGATTCTCCTGCCTCAGCCTCCTGAGTAGCTGGGATTACAGGCATGTGCCACCATGCCCGGCAAATTTTTGTAGTTTTAGTAGAGGTGGAGTTTCATCACTGTCCAGACTGGTCTCAAGCTCCTGACCTCATGATCCACCCACCTTGGCCTCCCAAAGTTCTGGTATAGGCATGAGCCACTGCGCCTGGCCACTAAGTATCTTTAACACAGTGTTAGCAGATGAGAAATGTGACTCTGTGGTACTGAAATGAAGACAGGAAATGAGGGAAACTATCTTCCTTAGCTCTTTTTCCTCATTGCTTTAGGAATTGTGTATGGGGCTTGGTTCACTGCAATTTTGTCTAGCTTTGTAATGGTAAAAATGTGTATAATTTCTTCAGTATGAAAGTATTTTATATAGCTTCACTAAGTTGAAGGTTTACTTCCTCGTGTTCTCTCTTATACAAATGATTGAAGATGTCTTTTTTAATTTCTTGTCCTCAGAATGGCTTTACTCCTTTATACATGGCTGCCCAAGAGAATCACATTGATGTTGTGAAATATTTGTTGGAAAACGGAGCTAATCAGAGCACTGCTACAGAGGTAAGACTGTCAGCCCTAAAGTCTTGAATTCTTTGACTTAGTGTCCATATTCTTTATATCAGTCTGCAAATAATCTCCATTACTTTGTCTAAAATATTCTAGGAACGTTCATGTTACTATTATAATCGCAACAGTGGCTGTGAACAAATGACTCAGGCTTGTGCACGGAGTTCTATCAGTTTATGCCTTCATTTTGGATTCGTGTCTATTTATTCTTACACAAAATCATGCCTCCATCAGTTTCCCATCCTCTGGCCTTTTGGGAGCTTTGTACCATTCTAAAATTCGATTACAGTAAATTCTACTCATCTTTTTTCACCAATATTTTATCTTTGTTAGGATCTAATATAATTCCTTAATGGAACAACGTTTTTACCATCAGAAATAATTCATAAGTATCTGTGTTAGCACAGTTTCATGAGGAATGTCACTAAAAAAAACCCCTGTACCTTATTGAAGCACAAATTATGAAACATGGTTGTGTGACTGATTATGGCAACAATTGAATAGAATGTTCAAAATCAGTCTAGTTTTAAAGAGTTCTAGGACATCTGGACATAATAAGTGAGAGTGGGCAGGGGCCTTGAGAACATCAGCTTTCTTTCCTAAGCACTTATTTTTCCACCTAGTAAATAGAAACTGCTTTGTATTTTCCTCATTTTTGCTTAGGCAGATTGAGCAGCAAGTTCAAGGGCTGTCTGGGGCAGTGATTTCAAGTGATGCTCCAGAAGCTCTTGTGCTTGGGGCCACTGGAAAGTTGGGAGTGGGTGACATGCAAGAGGAGAGGAAGAGAGCTCGCCTGAGACATGTCTCTCCTTACCTCTTTCAACCAGAGTATATGGGCTTGGCTTTTCCTATTTCATATTTTGTGGCCCCACTGATAAAATTTCAAAACTCCTGGCCTGAAGTGAAAGAAGACTGGTGGATTCTTGTTACCCAGAAACTATCTTAAGATAATTTTTAATGTGGCTTCCTTTCTGGACAATTAAGTCTTTAGGACATGAACTCCCTTCTATGCTGCATTAGAAGGAGAGGTTATTAAAATGTAATAAATCCTTTTCCAGTCCCTTTGGGAGAAAACTTTTTATGGAGCCAATTGCAACAACTTTCTGACAGCTTATTCTCATTAGTTTAAAAAAATCCAAGAAAATACTATGAATGAGACCATGTTGCCTACCTATGACTGGAAAACACAACTGCCCAGTATGAAATGTTTTTGAGTTCTCTATTCAATACATACAGATTTTATACTCTTGCCACTTGGATATAGTGTGATTTTTATGATTTGGGACCTTTTGTTTCCTCAGACACTAGTTCTGTCCATGAGTACCATGTGAATATCTTCGGGCAGAGCTCAGGTAACAATATGAGTCTGCATCTTTGCATCTGGGCCTCTGAGAAATATATCAAAATAAGGACATCTATATTTGTTTTATTTGATTTTGATTTTCTTGAAAGTAGAATCATTTACCAGATGAAACCTTTACTCTAGAATGCTTCTATTTACCAAAGAGACTTAAGGTTTCTAGTGTAGGATTTAGGAAAACTGAGCTTGCTGGCATTCCCAGCTGTCTCATGGCTTCTGGCTCCTTTGGTCTAGACCTCTGTAGCATTTCCCGTTTGGTTCTAAAAATACCCTTTTATGTACATTGCATCAGTAGGGGCCATGTTATACTTTGATCCCCAGAAAGTTAAAATCCTCTCTGATTCCACAAGGAAATGTGTCTTTTGCAAATAAATCATGTGAGGTTTTAAATTCTAGCTTAGACACATTATATATCTATTATTTGTTTCCTTTTAGAAACTCATTTAAATAACTAAAATTACTTCTTTCCTATTGAATATATAAGCTTAATTGATTAAGCTCTCATTGTCTACACTAATGGTTATCAAAAAACACACATGCCTGGATCGGGTTTGCTGCCAGCGGCGCGAGCTTCGGCCGCCATTTTACAACAGCTCCACTCC
>NC_045436.1:93123559-93288358 GCF_002776525.5 Piliocolobus tephrosceles
CATAAAAAGAGATAAATGACTTTCAGAGGTATTTCAGAAAGAAGGGGACCATCTAAAAAAATTAAATGCAAGATAATTTTCTTTAAAAGATGAGGTTGAGCTTTTTAGAAATCTGCTTTCTTATTCTGTTTTTAGTCACAATAATAGAATTTAAAATATAAAACTGTATTGTGTAGTGCTTGGGGATGTCTTCTTTCAGTAGAATGCATTTTGGCATATTGGAACAGTATACCCAATTGCAGTGAGCAGATTGACTGTTTCCATAATTTTGCATTGTGTAATATCTTCCCTCTTTCTCCCAAACAACACTGCTTCAGATGATGGTGAATAGGACAACTGAGGTACAGTATTGTGGTTATACCAAAATTTACCTTGTCTTTATTTTTAGTTTTTGCCCAATTAGAATAAATGCTCACTAATTCATACTAATGATTACAAGTTCCATTAATGGGAAATTAATTTGGAAACCTTTCTCATAATGAAGGCAAACTGATAATTCAAAGATATTTAATGTAACATATAATAGAAGCATTATTTTATCAGTAAAACTATTTAAATAGGTTATTAGAGTAGAGAATGAAATGAAACTCTTTCTTAACGTATATTTTAATGAGTGAGCTTTACTGTTAACTTATTGTCAAGAAGAGAGATGATTTTATTTCCTTAATGAGAATTCTCAGGTTAGAGTTTTTAGGAAGTGAAAATTTGGGAGGTTTCTCTGTGTTTTGTCTTTTTACCTAATTGCAGTTGCCCTTTTTTTCTGTATGCTCTTTTTCTTTACCACATTTTATGTAATAAATGATATTATTGAACACATCAAGAGCAGACCAATTGCTTTTTCTTCTAAGTCTTAAAATACTTGTCATAGAATCGTATATTTTCCACGTTCCAAAATAAGTCACTTCAATCAATAAGAACATTAAGTTCAGAAGCCTCTCAGTATGGTGTGTTTGTATATGTCTGTATTTAGTAGTCTCTCCTTGGCCATTGCTACAGAGAGACACTAACACAAACATTGTTGATGTATATTACACAAATTAACCTATACTCAAAAACAAGTGACTATTTATGTAGGTCCATTATTGTTTTGCTGAGGGAATTCTTTAGACTATCATCTCATTTGATGACTAGGTTGTGGACTTATGAGCATTCTCACAGAGTGTACTTGAATTATTTGTGTTTTTTTTTTTGTTCCCTGTCTTTGCATGGAACCTAGGTCAGAGACAACAGAAAGCCCAACTGCTTGGGGAACTTGTTCACAACTAGAACCATACAAATTGATACCTTAATAACTAATTTCAATACCTTTACTTTCTTAGATGCTTTTTGATGATATTTAAGATACATTTTTGAAATCTGTATTGGCTCTAAACATTGTGAAAGCAGAAGTTTGGGTGAATTTTTACTGAGTTATAAATATTTCCTTGAAGACAATAGAGTAAAACGAATAGAAATCCCTTTGTCTAATCCTGTAGAAATGTGAACTCTGCCTCCTGCTTCCATGTTAATCAGTGAAGAGTTCCTCTGAAGGGCTGATACCAGTTTTGTGCTGATCCAAGATTCACAGCCTGGGTATCATTATGAATGATCAGTGAGGATATATCAGACAATAAGTTAGTTTATTTTTGCAAATGATATTACTATATTTAAATACTTTGAAAATGATTCAGCCAGCCTCAGTATGTTTTTCTGAAACTAAATTGTAACATCAGTAATAGACACACACTCAGGATATGTCCGAGTGACAGGAAATATCAAGATAAAAATGAAACAAATTTAGTCAATTATTTCCTAAAATATAAAAATTTGACATTTTATCAAATAACAGCCAGGTTGAGGGCTGATTTCCCCCTCCATTTTGACATGAATATTGGCATGATGTAAATGCGAAATAAAAATATCTTGATCATAGATGTGGGATTTCGATTAATAGTTACTGTTCTTATTTTGTGTCTTCTCTCTAAGTGAGAAATTATTTGTAGCTAATGTTGCTACAGTAATAGCACAAATTTTCATTACCTAAGGTATCTGAATGCTTAATTAGGGTGTTTTTAAAACAAAGTCACCAAAGCCTATGTATCAACTCAATAGAAAAAAAATGGTTGTAATTTTGAAAATATTCTTAAAAACAATACAGTAAACAATTCATTTCAACTAAAAGAGAGCGATACCAAGTAACCCAAAATCTGCAGAATGTGATAGCAAATAACAGTTTCTATTTTTCCCATAATCTTTTGTTAAGTAGTGAAACTTAAGGAGAGTAAGAAAAATTATCAGATCTTTGTGTACTTTAATAAGAAAAGAGTTAATATGCTTCTATTGCGAAAATGGCAACAATTTCCAACTAGATTTTCATCAGAAAAAGAAAGAAAAGGAAATATATTTTTTTCATTTGATATTTTCAGACTTATTTTTTACACATTTTGAGAGTAAACAGTTCTGTAATGCCCATTGAGTTGATTTAACCTGGTTGGTTAAATTACATTTTATTGTATTGATAAAATTTGTTTAACATTCAAAATTGGAGTAAGCTGAACTTTCTTCTTCCTTTTATATTCCTATTGATGCCAAGTATATTGTTTAATTTTTGTTTTTTAATTATTTCATCATGATAACAACATAATCTTGCTACACAGTTGTAAAAGTGTATAGGAATATCATGACAGTGTAAATGATGTGGAACAAATTCTATATCCTTTGTAAGAATTTTTCAACCTACTTTCATGCTTCCAAAATTATAATGTCAACCAATACTGCTTTTTTAAAACAAAAGTAAAACAAAAACACTGGTTTTGAATCTTCTCTGAAAAGACATTAACCAAATTCATTGATATGTTAATCCTATGGCTGAAACTTTATGTTGTTTAATCATATTCTGGTTTTCTTTAATATGCAAGACCAACTTAAGAAACAATGTTTTGTATAAACAACAAATCTCATAAATAAATATTTAAGATAATTAAAAATATGCCATGAATATTATGCCAATAAAATGTAGAATATTTATTTACCTTTTTATATGTTTAGTTATGTACCACCTTATAACGTTAAGATTTAAGATCTTACTAAAGCATTTATTATTGCTTATATGTTAGGTAGACCGTTACCATGTGACTTTCTTCACTAATACAATGGCTGCAACATAAAAAGTGAGGCGCTATACTGACTATCATATCTTTGCTTTCATAGAGTGGTTTTACCCCTTTGCACATAGCTGCACATTATGGAAATGTCAACGTGGCAACTCTTCTTCTAAACCGGGGAGCTGCTGTGGACTTCACAGCCAGGGTATGGATTAAAATAGTTTCTCATTCTAGATAGCAGTAAATAAGTACTTTAAGAAAGTAAAAAGGAACACCAATGGCTGTCTTAAAGATTTTATTTCTTTTTCCTTACCTGGATCTGTGCTGGAGATATTAGATTTTTCATTTTCTTTCTTTAAACCACAAGAAATCATCTTGGCTTAAGCAGAAAATAAGAATGTTGTAAATTCATGCACAAATCATTTCCAATAGTTAAAGAGGACATTAATTCTGACCAGAATGAACAGTTATATTTAACAATCATGCCGTGAATCCTGATAAGTCACGTCAATAAATAAACTATTAAAATGTTAACTATAAAATATATAAGTAGAATGTCTTATGATGACTGTGGTGCACACAATTTGATAGGGAATTGTTTTTAATGAATTGAGAATTTGTTCCCATGAAGTCTTACTAAAATACATGAAAGGTGTCACATTGTTACATGTTTCATGGTATGCTTTTATTAGAAAGAATTCACTTACATAATAGTGGTATATATCAGTATACTTAATATACAGTTAATGCAGAATAAAAATATGAATATTCAAAAATAACAACACAAAAAAAATCAGGTACATATCCTTGCCATAATGATGATGAGTGATAGCCAATAAAATAAATAAATATAATTTGTATGTGTAATGTTCTTGTACTAAGAAGTCATCTGCAGTGAAACTATGTTCTGTTATTTTCAAGCTGTTTTTCTTACTGAATTATTCTGAAGGAGATGTTTGTTTGTTGTTGTTGCTGTTTAGAGACAGGGTCTGGCTCTGTTGCCCAGGGTGTAGTGCAGGGGCATGATCATGGCTGACTGAAGCCCTGAACTCATGGACTCAAGCAGTCCTCCTGACTCAGCCTCCTGAGTAGCTAGGACTACAGGCACACACTACCATGCCTGGCTAATTTTTTAAAATTTTTTGTGATGATGAGGTCTTACTATGTAGCCCAGGCTGGTCTTGAACTCCTGGCTTCAAGGAATCCTCCCACCTCAACTTCCCAAAGTGCTGGAATTACAGGCATGAGCCACCATGCCCAACTTGAAGGAGATGTTTTTAAGAATCATTTTTATATTGAATATTAATATAAATATTTGTATTCTATTTTTAAGCATCATAAAACTTAAGATTTCAGACTCTTTAAGTGCATGGATGTTATAGAAAGAAAGACTTTACACTAGGGCCCTATCTTAGGTAGATTTTAAATTTTTGTTCCTGTTACACTAAAGTGGTCCCTTTGTCTCTTGACTGTAACGTGTACATTCTATACATATTTTGTAGTTATTGACTAACTTAGTTATGCAGTTTCACTCCATTTTTCATTCTCTAACTATATTGTTTTGTGGTTTGTGTGATTTTTGTTCCTTAAAAATCAAAGACATAGAAAGAGTAGAAATTGTGGATCAAATTACCACATAGGTCACAGCCTCCTTTGTGGCGTTTAACACAAAGGCATCGCCATCATGCCCTGTCATACCCAATAACTCTTGTTTGGTCTTTCTGTGGTATAGAATGGAATCACTCCTCTGCATGTGGCTTCCAAAAGGGGAAATACAAACATGGTGAAACTCTTACTGGATCGAGGCGGTCAGATCGATGCCAAAACTAGGGTGAGTGTCTCTGTTCTTTCAATTTTCTACCATTATTATGTCTTTCAATCCTCATAGAAGGCACCTCGAGACACCAGGTCATTAACATAGGCAATGTGTTTTCAAGGAAATTGCTTTATTGGAATTGATTTAAATCTCATACAACATTTAAAGTGAATGTTGTAATGTAAATTATGGTTCATACCATAAAGTGAAATTAATATTTGTTCATAAGTGCCCAGAGAAGCAAAGTGTTGGTCCCTCAATGAGATAGTTTTCAAGTTTTTGCTTAGTGATTTTCTGGGACCAAAGATCAAAGATTAGGCTTACACAACTCTCTTTTGGGTAGTTATAAATATCAAGAACCCTAACTAATTACCATACATTGAGATTGAGAATGTGGCTTTTACACAAAATATTTTAGTACATGTTTACAATCTTTGGCTTCTAAGTATTCAATTCCTAATTCAGTTTTCTTAAGCGGCTATGCTACACTGACGTGAGCAGGGGATTTGCTATTATGGAGAAAAGCATACAGTTAGTATACTACACCTTTATTTATATCATTTTGGTAGAAGTGCTATCCTTAATTTGTTTTGAACTTAGGTAAAATATCATTTCAAGTTTGCAATACACTCCAAATAGATAACAAGATAGACAGTAGAGTGCAGTTGTTAAAAGTACAGAATGAAGGCAAACTGCCTGATTTCAAATCCTATTTTTACTATTCATAAGTTGTATTATACTGGCAGTTTACTTACCTTCTCTGAACTTAGGCTAATAACAACACACCTACTTCATAAAGTTGTGTGAGAATTAACTCTTAGCTATATTTACCTTTTTTGAAAAAGCAAGTAAATTACCTAGCTCTTCATAATATTTGATAATATTACTGACGTTATATAATATGTAGTTACTTGCTTAAACACGCAAGGAGTATTTCAGTATTTATTATCTGGAGTAGATCTGTTAATCATAGACTTCGGCAAAACTTCAAATGTGCCTATAATACAAAAATGTTAATATGTAGTATGAAAAAATCTATGTTAATATGTGGTGCAAAAAGCCTATGAAAGATGATAAATAGAATATGTCTCATAGTATTTAACTTCACTTTGTTTAATGCTGAGACTTCATGTTTTCATAGTACCAGCAGTAAGGATCAAATCTAGTTTCCTTGCAAATCTAGGGGCCAGCAAATACTTTTGTTTAATAAACTTCATCATCTGTAAGCTTCCAGAATCTAAACCAGTCCCAGGCAATAAATTATGGTTTTTGATGACCTCAGGAAACCTTGCTTTCTTAATCTCACTTCTCTAAAGCTTTTGGTTCAGAGTGGCTACATCACAACACGTAGGAGTTCTAAAGAGGTTTGCGTTCTGTCAAATCTTTGCTGTGGTGTCCAGTGTCTTTGCATCAGAGTTTTATATGGTTTCTACTTTTTGCTTAGTAGGCATGCCTTTTTCCTTTAGCATACTGTGAGTATACAGAATTTGGAACAGTATGCATTACGTTGCATGGTTTGCTTACTTGTTCTTTATATTTAAAGGAATGAGCTTTTGCACATTATTTGTTCTTTATATTTAAAGGAATGAGATTTTGCACATTACTACATTACTAACATCATTCCTAACATTACCAATGTATTACATTACAAGCATACTTTACTAACATAATTTCT
Organism: Piliocolobus tephrosceles; assembly: GCF_002776525.5. NCBI lineage: Eukaryota > Metazoa > Chordata > Mammalia > Primates > Cercopithecidae > Piliocolobus > Piliocolobus tephrosceles. Next base: position 93,130,134 of record NC_045436.1, read on the forward strand.
TCCTATATACTGCCTTTATGAGATTACCACTGGAAAGAAAGCATTTTGGAAATGCAAAAAATTTTTATCTTGGCCAGTGTCTTAGGGATGCACATTGCTTTTATTAATGCTTTTTGGAGTATTCACTCATTATTGAGATAGTTGATTTTGTTCTTATTAATCAACAATATTTACTTAATAAAAGTACTCTAATATGTGTGGCTTACATATATTTGGGTATACAATTAAAAATTCTAACTCCAAATACGTAGTGTATCTTCATAAAAATAGTACTAAGAAATGACGAGAAATGGATTCTTATACTAGTTCTGTCATAGTGCAACCCTTAGATATAGCAAATAAATTAAATTTCATTCAAGGATTTAAAAAGAATAAAATAGGTTTTCCAATTGTATACATTGTATAAACATTCCATTCATTTATTCCTTAAACAAATAACTATTGAGTTCTTACTTGGTCCTGGGAACCCTGAAGATACAACAGTTAACAAGACAGAGTAGGTTTCTAGACTCACAGAGATGCAAGCCAACAGTTCAAGGAATTAAGTTAGCAGTCTTTGGGTGCAGCACACCAACATGGCACAAGTATACATATGTAACAAACCTGCACGTTATGCACATGTACCCTAGAACTTAAAGTATAATAAAAAATAAAAAATAAAAATAAAATAAATAAATAAATAAATATTATCTCCTCTCATACCCCCTCCCCAAAAAAAAGTTTAATAATAGGTTCTTTAAAAAACAAAACAAAACAAAACAAAAACCTTGATTTGTAGCATTGCCTTTGCTAGTTTCCATGGTATGAATACTTCTACAGTGGTCAGTTTAGAGCTAGCAACATGGTATCACTAAATGTAGAATTGGGAAGAGGTGTGCAAAAAGTGGCTCTCCTTATTTCATATGAACTGGTTCCAGCACACCCCAGGATTAGCTACTACAATATTGAATGGTTGCACTGAACTTTATTATTATTATTATTATTATACTTTAGGTTCTGGGGTGCATATGCAGATCATACAGGTTTGTTACATAGGTATTCATGTGCCATGGTAGTTTGCTGCACCCATCAACCCACCATCTACAATAGGTATTTCTCCTAATGCTATCCCTCTCCTACCCCCATCCCCCAACAGCCCCCAGTGTGTAATGTTCCCCTCCCTGTGTCCGTGTGTTCTCATTGTTCAACTCCCACTTATGATCGAGAACATGTAGTGTTTGGTTTTCTGTTCTTGTGTTAGTTTGCTGGGAATGATGGTTTCCAGCTTCATCCATGTCCCTGCAAAGGATATGAACTCATCCTTTTTTTATGGCTGCATAGTATTCCATGGTGTATATGTGCCACATTTTCTTTATCTAGTCTATCATTGCTGGGCATTTGGCTTGGTTCCTAGTTTTTGCTATTGTGAATAGGGTTGCACTGAACTTTTTTAGCACTAAACTTTCCCCCCATAGGTTGAAATACTTCTCCATCTGTAAGTAGGAGGATTTTAAAAGCATTGCTGGGTTCTTTTCATTCTGGCTACAGCTAACAGACCTATATCCCTCTTACCAGAGGCAAAATCAAGTAGGAGGTAAATACTGAAATCAAGGACTGTGTGCTGAAATTGGGAGGCCAATTCTGGAACTATAATATTTGATTACCAAAATAAATGAATATGTTTTGCTTTTTCTTTTGCCTTTTGAAAAGTATTTAAAAATGGAAAAAATGTTTGTATTAGTTAGTTCTCATGCTGCTATGAAGAACTGCCTGAGACTGGGTAATTTATAAAGGAAAGAAATTTAATTGACTCACAGTTCTGCAGGACTGGGGAGGCCTCAAGAAACTTACAATCATGGTGGAAGCTGAAACAAACACATCCTTCTTCACATGGTGGCAGGAGAGAGAAATAAGTGCCCAGTGAAGGGGGCAGCCCCTTATAAAACCATCAGCTCTGATGAGAACTAACTCACTGTCACAAGAATAGCATGAGGGTAACCACCCTATTATTCAATTACCTCCCACTGGGTCCCTCCCATGACACATAGGGATTATGGGAAATAGAATTCAAGATGAGAGGTGGTGACGCCTAAATCAAAGCATTGATAAACTATATCAATGTTTAATTTGGTTTTGACTATATTTTTAGAGAATATAAGAAAACTTCTATATACGAATTTTTTTTTTTTTTTTTTTGAGACGGAGTTTTCTCTCTTGTTGCCCAGGCTGGAATGCAATGGTGCAATCTCAGCCCACCACAACCCCGGCCTCCCTGGTTTAAGCAATTATCCTACCTCAGCCTCCCGAGTAGCTGGGATTACAGGCATTTGCCTGGTTAATTTTGTATTTTTAATAGAGACAGGATTTCTCCATGTTGGTCAGGCTGGTCTCAAACTCCTGACCTTAGGTGATCCACCTGCCTCGGCCTCCCAAAGGGCTGGGATTACAGGCGTGAGCCACCGCGCCCGGCTGGAATGTTTTTAAAGTATTATGTTTTCTTTTTTTTTTTTTGTCATTGACATCTCAATTTCCCCCAGCATTTAAATTAACCACAAATATTCTGAATTTAGTATATTCTGTCAAGGATCTTACCTTGGTCTTCTCATTATTTTTCTCATTCATAAGATTTTTATTATCTAGAGAATAGCAAGATCTATAGAGGCTTTTAGATAATTAAAAAACAAATATTACCCACAGTTACTTCTTGGCTCTCACCACCATTTTGGCAATCATTGAGACATTTTCCATCTTGTTGGCATTCTCATCATTGACTACTATCTAATGTGAAACTCTAAGACATTTGCACCAGGGCCTTTTACTGGTATCTGAAAGACCTCATTTCAATGTGGAAACATAAATTTGATAGCTAGTTAAAATGAAATTATAAATTTAAGCTTTATTAAGGCATTATTCTTTTTTTGTTGTTTTTAAGCTTCTTTATCATTTAAATGTAGTGATACCCCATATAGGGATTATGTTTAAAATATTAAAAAAATATTTCAATGCAAACAATAAAAAGTGTACAAAAACATTGAAGGATGGTGAACAAAAAATACATAGGGAAAAGGAAACACCCTTCTTACTTGTTATTAGGTGTAATAATTAAAGCAATAATAAAAATGGTTGTCAATTGTCATATGCATGTGTTGTTCTAGGCACCCTGCTAAGTACTCTACAAATATCATCTTATTTTTTCTTCCTAACAACTTATAAAGTGTGAATTATTTTATTGTTGAGAATATATGGAGGTCTTCATTTGAGAAATGAGACTACCAAAGGGAAAAATGCGTTTCAGCAGAATTATGTAACTTGACCTGGGACACACAGCTTGGTAATCAGCAGAGCCTACCCACGTGAATACACAAACTTCAGGATACATTGTTGAAAGAATGACCTAAGAAGAAAGGGGGGGAATTATGAAAAGATAAAGAAACTACATAAGTGGCATCCCTCCAGTGTTGATTGATCTACCTTTATCAAAATTATCCACATCATGGTGGATAGTACATCAGTGTGAAGAATTGATTCTAGAGAAAAAAAAAAAAAAAAAACAGAGAAAACACAAGGGGTCTCTGGAAGGGGGAAAAACCCATAACCTGCAACTACAAAGTTAAGAATTTAAGTAAAAGGGTTTTAGAATACAAAAGCTTGAAAATAATTTTTTTAGGGCATTAACTTGATAATGTGCTTTGTAGAAAATATTCAATATCTAATCAAATTGAGCCTGTTGGGTAACTTGAATTTGATGTCATTATTCACACATCTTATACGGACAGACACCTTGCATCATTAAATGTAGGATTTAGAACTAATTTAATCCTTATTTTTCCTTGATGTTCTTGTGGGTATATTAAATGTGCTCCATAAAGCTCCTATTGTTACTCTGAGAGTATTTGGGAGGTTTCAACATGATTACACAAATACTATTTCATGTAATTTGCAGAAAGCAATATGCTGCCTTTTCTAAAAAAGATGTAAGGTGGCATTCCCTCCTTCATCTTTGAAACAAGGCTTGCAAGTTAAATAGGGTGAGAAACATCATCTCCACTCTATGTATCAGGAAGTTGAGCCTTAGAGAGATTCACCCATGGTGGCCAATTTGAGATTCACTGCAGGGTTCCACAGTTCCGAAGTCCACACACTGAACTGTTACATATGATGCCTCTATTCACCATGTGGGATTTCTCAAACCCTAGGTCTCCACAAAGCCCTCACCAAGAATACATTTGAGAAACTATGCTCTATCTAATTGCTAGGTAAGTTATGTAGCAACTAATGCTCTGTATTCCACTACAGAGTGCTTTTATCAGGATACAAAAGTGTAATCATTGTCATCACTTTGCCCGAACAACTCTTTTAGGCTCCTATCTGGCAAATTTTAAAATAATGTAGCATTTCACCTACAGTAGTTAAATACTTTTTAAAATTTTTTCTGAGAAGGCAGTCTTTTCATGCTAATTCTTAGGTACCCAAAACTGCAAAATCCATTTTGGTTATTCAATATCTTCATACTAGCTAAACGGATTTCACAAAGCAAAGAATCTTTATCAGTCAAGATCCTAGCCATAAACAGAGGCCCAAATTTGATCATTTGATTAGAGATTATTGAAGGGTCTATTTATAATATTGTGTAGTCTGTAGGAAAGGGACAAGGGACAGTGTAGAATCCCAGGGGCTAGTAACAGCGGTACTCAATACCAATGCTAGACCTAAAAAGTGAGAAGTACAGGAGGCCCCCAGAACTTCAAAGGAGAGAATTGTGTGGAAAGGCTGCTTTGGCAGGGAGGTCAACTTTGGTAAAGACACACAGCCGAATTTGGGAGGTCTCTCGAAGTCCCTTTCATGTCTTGTTGCATTGGTCAAACCCAGTTGGAAGCCAGAGGACAAGACAGCTCACTGATGCCCCCTAGAACGGACAGTGTGTTGGGACACAGAGCAGAGCAGAGAAGGGTAGAGCATGGGTCTGGAGGGACAAACAGAAGACATCTTGCACAGAAATCCCAGCGTTGAGTCAGAAAGAATGCTGCAATTCAGAGGAATTGTTTTTATTTGGAGTAAAGCATAACCTGGAGAGATAGTCCTGAAAGTAGAGACACAAACAAGAGGCCATTCGAGTTCTGGATAAATCAGAAACTGCTGAAATCCTCTTAACTGCTCATCATCCATTCTCTATGATCTACCCACCTTTTCCACTTCTGTCCTTGGGACAATCTTTTTTTTCTTTTTCCTTCAGCCTCAAATCACCAGTAAATTTACGTACTCAGTATTTCATTTTCTCTCTCGCTTCTTGCCCACCGTTAATTACATTTTGCCTCACATTTCCCACCTGCTCTGCTTTTTGGCCATGCCACCCTAAAGAGAAATAAAATATAAAAGACAGAAGGCATCAGAGGCTATCCCAGAAGTGTTAAGATCAGAAAGTTTTATAAATAAGATAGCATACAGTTCTGCCATATTTTATTTGATTAAGTTAGAGTTCTATTTATTAATAATAAAGTTCATCTTTGGGAAGCAATTATGTGATTTCCAAAATGTTGAAATATATGTGTGAAAATCTTTAAAATCATCTAAAAAATGACCCTTCACTTTTACAAGCATTAGGGAGCGTTTTAGGAGAACTTATGTAAGTGATGACAATTCAAAGGAGAACATATATGAAAAAATTACACTAAGAAAAATTTTTAGGTAAAAGCATATTAGAACAAACAACATGAAAACAGTATAACCTAATATAATCCCTGTTTTTGGTTCCAGTGAGTAGGGTTTTAAAGTTCAACAAATGCCACATACTCTGCTTTTCCATCTTCTTGATTACGCAAACACATGACCAGAAGCCAATTTCATTCCATTGACCCTCCATCCACACAGGGGATCTCTCTTGCTTTCTCCCTGTCTCTGTTTTGTTTGTCTTTTCCTTTCTCTTTCTTGTTCACTGTCAAGATGTCTTTCTGACTTGTTTTCTCTGTCACTCATCTTTCTGGTCATTTAACAAATTGCAGTTCTATTACAGATTTATTGAGTGATCAGGATTGAGTTTAGGAACTCCCTCTTTATGGTTGCAATAGATGAAATTTGGATGTTTTTTTAAAGTGAACTTGGGCCTAATTCTTCAATTCTTTTGGCAGGATGGGTTGACACCACTTCATTGTGCTGCACGAAGTGGGCATGACCAAGTGGTGGAACTTCTGTTGGAACGGGGTGCTCCCTTGCTGGCAAGGACTAAGGTGAGTCATTATGAGTAAGATGGGATCCTAAGGAATCTTTAAGTCACTTGATATATTATCTCTATTCATTTTTAAATCAAAGCATCAGCCAAGCATTTTCTAGTTCTTTAATAATTGTATGCTAGGAATAGGAACATGTATCAAACCACTTAAAAATATTAAAATAAACAATATATGCATTACGATGTATTGAATGTGTACCTTCAAGTTTTTTTCTATATTTTTATCTGTTATTCTTACTGCAGATGGAATTCTGAATACATCTGTATTTTAAATATAAATGAGAATATCTCTTAGATTCTGAGTCTAGATTTTTATAATCCTCTAAGATGACTGTGAAATATATATAAAATTATCTTTTAAAGCAGCACAATTAGCAACACAAGATGAATCTTTTCGCTCATCCATTCTTTATCTCTTAGGCAATACTAATAAAAAATAATTACTCAACAGTGGTATTGGTTGATTATGTTGAAGATTGGTAGAGGTGATTTGGAAAGCACAAGTTGCAATAGGCCACCTACAAAGAACTATTAAACAAGCATATTTTCTTTATGACATACTGCATCTAGCACTTTTTACTCTCATTTTATCAATATGCTCATATGTGGGAGAAGCACTTTTCCATATAGGTGAATGCCACACTGTGAGTTGGTTTGCTGAAGATTTTTCAATATCAAATGTATTTTAAATAATTTTATTATTGTATAGTTCTCTGTTATCCAAGCCTACATTGGGTTATCAGAAAATATTTTGAGACACGAATTGAAGATACTCATGCAGAACTGATTAATGTGATATGCAGCAACCTTGGATCCTTAAATACGACACAAATTTAGACAAAGGGCACTTCTTATATTTTCTCCCTATTCCATTCCACCTCATACCCCCCCCACCACAGAGTTGGTATCAACTAATGCTATTACTAGAGTAAGCTGAAGAAACTAAGGCAATTGACACAAACAAATATTTTTCAATTTATATATAATTGAAATCATTTGAAACAAAACTAGCCCATATGTTTAAGACATGTGTAGAATGAACTCAGTTTGTAAAGATGTGCCTACATGCCATAAAAGAGTGGCTTCAAATCAGTAATATATGAAGAAGAGAAATAATTATCTGCATTATTTTTATTCTCACACCTATACTGTGAGTGTTGTATAGATCTGTCTTTAAAATGCAGCAATTTGGGCTGGGTGATGCAGAGATAATTATGGAAAGTTTTGTTAAAGAAACATTGAAATTTAAATGGAAATAACAAAATTTCAGACCAATCATGTTACAACCAATACAAAAACCAATATCAAGTTGAAAATAGGCAGATAAGCTTTACAAACCATAAAATAATCTTATCTGCAGAGTTTGCTTGTAATTGTCATATCACTGATGAAGATGGTGGGTTACCTAGATGGAATTTTTTTAATGTCCTTCCCGTAAAATCAAGTATCATTCAGATGTAAGGATCTTGCATAAAGTGTCTCTGAGTGTACAATTATATTCATGTATTTATGCATCCAAGTATTATATAATACTGAGTAGATACAATTTGCCAGGCAAGTGTTCTAGTCACTAAGGCACCATCAAGATGAATAATACACAATCTATAGCTGCAGGAAGCTCAGAATTTAGTGGGCATGATAGAAAAAAAAAGATAATTATAAAAAAATAGAGATATGTATAGGGTAAGAAACACAGAGAAGATGAATTAATCAGGTTACAGTGAGGGGATACTGCTCTCCTGGGAATGGCATAGGTGCCTAATGCTAGACTATTCTTCTTCCCCTTCTGTATTAGTCCGTTTCACGCTACTGATAAAGACATACTTGAGACTAGGCAATTTACAAAGAAGTTTAATGGACTCACAATTCCACCTGGGGAGGAACTCACAATCATGAGGCTGGGAGGCTTCACAACCATGGTGGAAGGTGAAAGGCACATCTCACATGGTGGCAGACAAAGAGAAGAAAATGAGAACCAAGCGAAAGGGCTTTCCCCTTATAAAACCATCAGATCTTGTGAGACTTATTCACTACCACGAGAATAGTATGGAGGAAACTGCCCCCATGATTCAGTTGTCTCCCACTGGGTCCCTGTCACAACACAAAGGAATTATGGGAGCTACAATTCAAGATGACATTTGGGTGGGGACACAGCCAAACCATATTACCTTCCATAAAAACTCCTAGGTTTAAATCATCCATTCTTTCTTCTGAAGCAACTATCTAAGTGTCACCCCACTCATTCCTTATCAATTCTAGCTCTCAGCAAACTGTGACTCCTCACCACAACCCCTTCTTATTCTTGGTGACTTTAATGATTTTGATTAGAGCAGTAGATAATTCTTTAAGTTGGCCTCTCAGTTTGGTAACTGTAAACCTTCTACAATTTCTGTGTCTAACTTCCCTCTTGCCAGCCCCTCCTGTGTTTCAGCTCACTCTCTTCAGAACCCCAATTCCAAAATTCTTTTATTCTGCTGGGACTTTCAGTCGCAGTTTCACTCTTCCTCATTCACATCATGCCCTTACCTCTGCCAGGCACAAATTTCATAGTCGTTTATGCTACGCTCTTATATATTCATACTACCTACATTTCACTCAATTAAATTCAACTCATATTCATGCAACCAAATGTGGCTACAGGAGACGCCCAGCCACACTAACTGTGCTCACTTTACATTCATGATTACTAACCTCAAGTGCGCTGGTAATGCTGCCTGACAATCATGCTCTGTTTTTTAAGTCTATTCATTGTCAATCCCTGCTATCTGACCATTCTATATTTTCTTCAGACTTCTTAGATTTCTTTCCTTGTCTTCATTTCCCACAACACTGAGAGAATTGAAGCAATTGGAAGAGAATTTCCAAACACTCTCACCTCCATATCTATCCAGTGACATGACTTGGAACCCATGTAGTCTACATTCTCTCCTGTTACTATCAGCTGGTGTGATTGCTTGGTCCTGTCTTCTCAAAGCACTTTCTTTATTTGCAATGCCTTCTGGGACATTACATTCTTCTGACTTTCCTTCTGTTTTCCTAGCTGCCACTTTTCAGTCTCCTTTACTAGTTCCTCCTCATCTCTCAGGTTTCTGAACGTTAGAACTTCCAGAGCTCAGTCTTTGTATCTTTTGTCTATTGGCACTCACTTACTATGAAATCTAATGCAGTTCTATCTTTAAATAGTACCTGTATGCTGGTGCCATGAGTGTGTATCTTCAGAATTCCATATGTAGATGTCAGCTCACATTGCCTCTTGGATGTCTCCTGGGCATCTCAAATTTAGTAAGCTCAAAATCAAGCACTGGATATAATACCCACCCCTCAACCTAATCTTCCTGTTAGCTTTCTTATCTCAATAAATGGCCATCTCATTTTTTTAGTTTCTCAGGTCTCAGGCCAAATAACTCATGCCATGTTGGACTCTTCTTTTTCTCATTTTCCACATTCTGTCACCAAACACTGTCACCTCTTCCTTCAAAATGTATCACTAAGTCAGCAGCTTGCCAGCAATCTCATTACCACCATTCTGTTCCAGGTCACCATCAACCCTACCTGGAGGACTGTAAGAGGTTCCTAATTGACTTCCCTTCTTTTGCGTTTTGTCCATGTAGTCTATTCTTAGCACAGCAGCAAGAGTAATCCTGTTGCCCTAAACCTTCCAACAGCACCCCATGTCTCTCTGAGTAAAAATCTCTCACCTCTTTGAATTCCTCCCCTTATCTATCCTCCTCATTCACTCGCCTTAAACCACATTCTTCTCCTTACTGATTATTGATATCAATCATGCCAGTTATGATCCCAACACAGTATGTTTGCAGTTGCCTTTTCTTGGTCTCAAGTGTTTTTCCTCCAAGTCAACAAAACTAGCTCTCTTACTTCCTTCATGTCAAAACTCACCTTCTCAGTGAGGCCATTTCTGGACATCCTAACAAAATTGCACTCATGTACACAAACTCCCTAGGCCATTCTGTGTTTTTGTTTTCTCCTTTCCATTGATGGCCATCCAAGATACTATATACTTTAATTCTTATTATTTTGAAATTGTATGTCGGCTTCCACACTAGAATGTAACCTCGTTGAAGACAGGGGTTTCCTGTCTGTTGTGTTCCCTGCTGTATCCACAGTACTTGAACAGGGCTTGAGTAGGTGCTAAATAAATATGTGTAAAATGAACAAAAGATTAGATTATAAATATTTTATTTTCCATATAAATAACTATCAAATAGGTAAAATAGCATCAATGAATGGCAATTTTTCAAAAAAACATGCAACAATCTAGTCCAAACGTCATCAAGGCTTGAATTTCTTCTACACTTTGTCCTTGACAATTATCTTCCCCTCAATGCATAAATGGCTTCTCATCAGCCTGTTCCTCCTTTTCTAAACTTATTTAATGAATTTCTAAGTATGAAAGCATAATTATGAATGGAGATTATTTCAAAATATATGAATAATTTGTAAGTCACATATACTTTACCACAATTAAGAATTAATGTATTTTTTTTTTTTTTTTTTTTTTTGTCCCTCACTGTTGAAATCACCTTCCTTGTTGAGAATATTGGGCGGGGGGCCTTTTCTGGTAACTTATCCAGATACAATTTCTGCTTTGTTGAATGTAATTACTGACAAACTGAATACGTGGCCAACAATCCTTTTTCTAGTGGTCATATTTGCATTGGTTATTAAGAAAAGACAATAGTCCCATCTCTTTAATAGGCAAATTGTTTTTTAAAATTTAGTTTTTTTCCTAAGTTTACATACTGTTTCCTGAAAGTTTATTTATTTAGCTTTAAAAAAATGAGAATCTTACCGAGTCTGATGAACAGTGCTTTACACTGCTTTCTTGTGTTCCTGCTGTTGACGTTATTCTAGAATTAAGACTAAAGCTATTTTGGTCCATATTAATGATGACAAATTTAGATTACCCTCAAATGTAAAAGTTGTGAGGTCATTGGCACATGGCCCACATTTGTCTCACACTCTTCTAGCTCTTACCAGCCTGTTTTCTCCAAGTCCAATTCAAGTCTCCTGATACTATAGGAAAAAGGGATCGTAAAATTTCAGAGCAACATGGATCTAAAAGATGATCAAAGTTTCCATACCTCCCTGACCTCTTGTAAATGAACTTGCTTCTCATTCACCCACTTCCCTCTGTATTTATAAGAAATGCAGGCAGAGAGATTAAATGAATGCAGACTGCTATGCATGGAGTTGGATATCAATAACTTAAGCATTAGCTATTATTTATTTTTCTGTATTTAATATTGCCCTAATAATTGTAAAATCAGGCTAAATTGCCACTAAATTGCCACACATACTATTCATGACAGACATACTAATTTGCATTTTTGTCTATGGTAGTACAATTATGAAATTAAATGTTCTCTTAGTGCCCATCTCTACCAAATATAGTCTGCTGTATATTCTGATGTCAAATGGAAATTATTTTTTCCCCTGCCACTAACTGTGTTAGAAATAAGCATCAACTTTGCTGTATTTTGGAACCTGAAAATAATGAAAAAAAAACTGACATTATTTTGTTTTCTCTTAATGTGCAGAACGGGCTGTCTCCACTACACATGGCTGCCCAGGGAGACCACGTAGAATGTGTGAAGCACCTGTTACAGCACAAGGCGCCTGTTGATGATGTCACCCTAGACTACCTGACAGCCCTCCATGTTGCTGCGCACTGTGGCCACTACCGCGTAACCAAACTCCTTTTGGACAAGAGAGCCAATCCGAATGCCAGAGCCCTGGTAAACTTGGCCCAGTCCACATTAACTGAATACAGATTGAGACAAACAAACCCATATTCATTGACCAACGTGCATACACCAGCAATGCATGGTTACAGATATGTAGTTAATGCTGGTAAATTTGTCACCCTTCACAATCGGCCTGTCTAATTCATACCTTTATAGTTTGCTAACAAATGCTGGTGAGCAAAGATGTATTTAAGAGAACACCAGTGTGACATTTCTGAAACTAGTGAGTTGCAAACAGATAGATATGAAACCTTTGGAGTGATAAGCAGTTTTAAATGGAAAATAGAAGTTGAAAAACAGAAAATTATAAAATAAATTCTAGATACCTCTAGATGAAGTTAGAACACGAGTGTGAAAAGTTGAATTTATTAATCTCTTTTTGGAAAAAAATTAATGATAAATATATTTGACTATGTAAGAGGGTATAAAATGTAAGGCTATGAAGAGTTCACTTGAAAATTTTCCTTGTTGACTTGATTACTCAACCATAGGCTAATAGAAACATTATGCCTAGTGTGTTGTTGCTTCAGGGAGCACTTTATATACACCATTTCAGGCATTGCTGGAGAGAAAACTGCAAGAGGCTGGCCCTAGAGCAATTTTATGTCTTCCCAGTTCTAATATTGAATAAATCTTCCTTGCTTCACTTATTTTCTAACAAGAATCATTGGAAGTATTAGACATGTACTAATTTATGCCTCTTTTTTCCTAATTCTCAAACTAAAAGTAAATCCTTTTTTCTATGTGTTTATATGGTTTGTGTCTGTGAAAGTTGGTCTTCAGACAATCAGTATTTAAGCTGAGAGACCCTCATTAGAATCATCAAATATTAAATATGATTTTTATGAGAATTTCTCCATTGGAATTAATTTATTAATAATTCCATGGGAAGTGAATATATTTTCCAGATTATACATAATTATGTGAAAATATTCATTTTCTCTAGGGAGTCAAAAACATTAATTTTTTTAATTGGATAGTGGTCAATAAGCTTATAAAATATCACAGCCTGTTAATTGCAAATATTTTAAGTGCTGCATGTGCATGTGGCTATTTACATCTGGCATGTTGTATAGCTCATAAACAGGGGAAATGACTTAACCAATTAATTATGTTTGTTACTCTATTGTGAAAAATAAGAAGTCATCAGCTTAAGTAAGACCATATGCTTTCCTGAAAACTGCTAGTGTGTAAAAATGTTGACTGATGATTGGTCCATGTTGTGACATGCAAAAATGTTAGCTGGCAGAATAGAAGTAACAAAGGAACATTGTTGAAATAAAAAAAATGTAATACACAATGAGTAAGCATGGGGCCATTTAACACATTTTAGTTAATTTGCCCCAATTCCTGGGCATTAGCCTAGTTCGCCAAGTTAGAAAGTACCTGACAGACTTCTTCCCCACGTTTCTTTACTCCTAGAGCTACCTCATTGCATTTATCCCAGAACTTCTCCATACATTTCTTGAAAATATCCAGGAACTTAACAGTCATTTCTTTGTGCAATAAAAGTTATCTGATTGGCATATATGTTATAAAAATTTTGTAAAAGGCCGGGCGCGGTGGCTCAAGCCTGTAATCCCAGCACTTTGGGAGGCCGAGGCGGGCGGATCACAAGGTCAGGAGATCGAGACCATCCTGGCTAACACAGTGAAACTCCGTCTCTACTAAAAATTACAAAAAAAAAAAAAAAAAAAAAAAAACTAGCCGGGCGACATGGCGGGCGCCTGTAGTCCCAGCTACTCGGGAGGCTGAGCCGGGAGAATGGCGTAAAACCTGGGAGGCGGAGCTTGCAGTGAGCTGAGATCTGGCCACTGCACTCCAGCCTGGGTTGCAGAGCGAGACTCCATCTCAAAAAAAAAAAAAAAAAATATTTGTAAAAATATAGCTTCTATATGTAAAACTGATCAACATAATGATTTCTGCTAACTTGAAATACACCCTTTATAAAGAAAGTAGTAGCAAAGTTGAAATATTTCTTAGAAAGGCAGCATATTCTTAGATTTTTTAAGTAGATGAATAATTCTTATGCTCTGAGAAATGACCCTTCAGAAGAATATATGCTTATCTTCAATTCATCTTCAAGTCATTTACTAACCAGGACAATCAATATACCTTAAATCATCTTAGAACTTCTAAAATATAATTGCTTGTCTATTTGTCTTTCTTTAAAGAGAAGGACCATGTATTTTTCTTCACTTTTGTTTTCTCTATAAACACACAAACAATTATGTACAGGCCCACCACACATAAGTGAAATTCAGTGCCTACAGGAACACATCACCATTTTTCTTTCCAAATTCCAACACCTACAGGGAATGAAGAAATGGTAACATGATGTGATGATGTAACATTATTGCCTGAAATGTGCCAGCATGGAGTTGTGTGAGAATTGTTTCTGCATGTTTTCAACTAACTTGATTGTCTTTTGCACAGAATGGTTTTACTCCACTGCACATTGCCTGCAAGAAAAACCGCATCAAAGTCATGGAACTGCTGGTGAAATATGGGGCTTCAATCCAAGCTATAACAGAGGTAGAAAAATGTTTTAGCTAGTCACAAAGCATTCCTTCTCTTCCTCCTTCCTCCCTTTTTCTCATCTTCTGTCCTCTTCACTCAAGTTTTATTTATCTGAAGAAGCCCCAAAGCCCCACCGGTGCAGAGGAGTAAAACTGCTGTTGCTTTGTTTCGCAGTCTGGCCTCACACCAATACATGTGGCTGCCTTCATGGGCCACTTGAACATTGTCCTCCTTCTGCTGCAGAACGGAGCCTCTCCAGATGTCACTAACATTGTGAGTATGGCTTGGGTCAGAATAACCCCAGGGAGGAAGAGCGAGAGGAACAGAGATTGTGGGTGTGTGTACATGTGTTTGCGTGTATGTCCTCAAAGTAAGCCACCAAGCTTTGAGAAGGGTCCTTGTAATAACATATTATTGAAATAATCACCAGAACTTCACTGAAAGAACCTGGATAGGGTAGGAGGTAAAATGGAAGCTATGAAGTGAGACAGCTTAAGATTCTGGGTGTAGGTGGATTGAACATGCCTCTTAAATGCATTTATTAAAACAAAATACATTTTAAAAGCTCCTCTGAAAGTGAATGGATAATTGGTTGGAACAGAATCTTCAGGGCTCAACCTAGTTGCTTGAGGGAATTGTATTCCAGGCAATTTTCACAAAAACATCAAATCAGTACCATAATTAATCTTAACAAAAGATTAACCAGAGATAGATCAATATCAGAGACTTTTACTTGGTATCAAACTCTTCCTTCTTCAGTTACATGGATTTCCCATTTTGTAACATTACATTGATTTTTACTTTTGATTTGATCTGATTTGCTAGAGTGGAGGCTTCTCTTAGCTGAAAGTTATTCCATGTGCCCTGGAATGAATGTTGGTCTCCAGACCACTTTCATTCAGTCAACAAGTACTGGATGTCTCAGAATTTTTCTATGTAATCTAAATTAGAATTTCCACTTCTAATTTCTTTGCATATCTCTCATATTCTTGGATTTTTCCCCTTTAAACTTTGGTCATTGTATCATGACAAATCATCAAATGCAAATGTTCTCCTGAGCAAGAGAACTTCTTTGCACAAGGTACGGGCAGGTATTTGAAGTTCAAGAAGGGCTAGTAGAGTATTGAGGTTCACATGTGCACTAGAAATAACTCTTTCAAAATAAATATTAGTGCTTATTATTAAAATGAGCTATGTTTTCAAAAGCAATTGATTGGCACTTGTTGCTAATTTTTAGCATCTCTTTCCATTTAAGTTGTGAAAGAGATGTCCAATTTCACTTTTTATTTGTATTCCCTCTCATATTTCTTTTTTTCTGTATTTCACACACCGTTTCCACAGTGAAGTTTCTGATGGCTAGGAAATCCACTGTGAGAGTTAATTTAATTGATTTTAAAAATTATTTAATACTCTCTCTTCATATTATTTAGTAATTGGAGCATAAAATCATGGAAGAATTTAAAGTCTATATTTATAAGTTTTCTTAATTATAGCTTATTGGTCCTAAGGTCATATTATTATATGCTAATCTTTATTTACTCCATTAGACATAAGAGTAATTTCACAATGTGCCAACATAAGTTTAATTTCTAGTCACTTCTTAGAATTTTAAAAGTAATCATCATCCCCCCCTTTTATTTTTGAGATGACTACCTTTTTTTTTCTTTTTTAAATTGAGACCTGAACAGACTTACATACAGGCCAGTAACATGAAAACAAAAAACAAACAACAAACAACAAAAGAAAACAAACAAACAAACAAACAAAAAACCCTCTGTGTTCTTGCCCGCCTTTTCCTTTTTTTCTCCACCTTTTCTTATTTGCATTCCAATGCCTATGGGATTAGAGGAGCAATAGTAACATTATGTTACAATATGTTATCACATTATAATGATAACATGTACAAGAATGTTCTGTGGATTACTTGATTGCAATCCCCTAAATTAACCTCTTTTAGGGAGAGATTTTTACAAACTCTTCAAAGAATAATCCATATAAAATGGTTGTGGAATTTGTGGCCGCTCTTACTTTGCTTCTTCACTAAGCAATTCCAAATCTTCAGATGGTTATGGAGTTATAATATACTCCCTTCTATTAAAAAAAGTGATATAGGGTACATGTATATTTTCAAATAAAAATAAAATATTAATTGAAATAAGCAATTTTGACATGTGTTTCAGGTTGTTGAAGACTCTCAAATTTGACAATTGTTACATTAAACTTTAGCTTCCAACTGTTGGTTATTTAAAGTTCTTCATTTTATCTGTTCATTTGTCCATTATATCATCTTTCCATTCAGCTCCCTCAAAACAAATTCTTGAGGGGCACATGCCAATATAATTTCCATGTTTTCTAGTTATGTTTTGTAAGATACGTCCTTCAGGAAGCGGATACCTATTGATAGGGCTGCTTGGTAAATTATAGGAGTCTCAGTTAAATTTAAATTTCAAATGAAAAATAAATTTTGTATATGACCCATGCAATAGTTGAGACATAGTAAAATAATTATTTGTTGTTTGTCTGGAATTAAAATTTAACTCGCTGTCCTATACTTTTAATTGCTAAATCTGGCAATCCTACATTTAGAGGAATTCAACTTTCTCTAACAGTGAGATGCCTGTGAAGTTGTGTTTTCTCAGAATATGAGGATATAGCTACTGGATCCAAAATTCTTTGCAAGTTGATGAAGAAACCGTGTGAACACTGACTGCCTGCTTGCTGTGTCAGAGTTGGTCACTTCCTGACCCTAAAATACCCCACCCTTGGAGCCTTTGTGTGTTGCCTGAAATCATGTTGCATTTTTGAATGCAATGCTGTTTGTTGTGCTTTGATGCTTTTCAACTTGATGCGCCCGAAGTGGAAGTCAATGTAGCCCTGTCAGCAGAGTCAGTTTTAACAACTGAGAAGAGTGGCATGAAATTTAGTACCTGCTTTGGACATGAGCATACTCATTCTCTTGCTAGTCTTGTTTTTGTCTGAGAATTCACTCGAAGTGTGAGGTGTACCAGTAACTCAATCATGTATAGACATTTTTTTAACTGAAAATCTCCTTTTCCAGAAGGTTTATTAATACACTTTGAAACCTAGAATGCCGAACTGCCAATTACAACATATCCATAATCCAAAGTATTCATCAATAACCATAGGAATAGAAAACTTAAGCATTTTAACAACTATCAAGAAAGAATGCAAGGTCTTACGAAGTTATATCTTCCTTCCCATAAGAAATCAGTGGACTAATGATAAAGTTCAAACATTATATTGTGCTTAAAAATTTTCCCCAATCCTTGAATTTCATTAGCTTGAGATAAGAAAGACAGGGCTATTAAATAAAATAGGGTGCCTGACAATCAAGAAATAGAAGTTATTTATTAAAACAATGTATCCTGACCTTCATTTTCTTATTTATTCTTATATATAAACAATAGTAATATTAAATCAAAAGACTACTAAGGGCAACTTACAGTAGAAGTCCATTATGCCAGAGGCATTAGATAAGAATTAAACAAGACTGTTATTATAAAGTGGAGAGACCATGTGTGTGTTTATACATAACCTTTGTTTGAATTTAAGCTTTAGTGCTTTAAATTAGATTCTATATTTAACTCATCAACTTCAAGTGTGTAAAACCCATAAAAAATAACTTAAGTATAAAATAAAGTTTCAGAAATATTGGCCAGTATTGGAAATATTTCAGATTTTGAAGGCCTCTTATTGATAAAGCTTGGCTTAAAAAGTTAACACAAAGGCCAAGCGTGGTGGTGGATGCCTGTAATCCCAGCTACTTGGAAGGCTGAGGCAGGAGAATCACTTAAACCAAGGAGGCAGAGGTTTCAACGAACTGACATTGCACCACTGCACTCCAGCCTGGGGGACAGAGTGAGACTTTGTCTATAAATAAATAAATAAATAATAAACATGAAAGTTTGTCATTAAGTAGGAATTCCTGGGACCTCTTTGACTTTTAACTTCTTATAAGGAAATTTATTATTATCTTCATTTCTACCAAAATTAGTAAAATTGCTAGCCTTTTATCAGACCTAGAAATAACATAAAGATTTGAGGAGTATTGTTTTTGTTTTTCTGAGACACAACCTTGCTCTGTCACCCAAGCTGGAGTACAGTGGGCAAGATCTTGGCTCACTGCAGCCTCAACCTCCGAGGCACAGGCTATCCTCCTGCCTCAGCCTTCCAAGTAGCTAGGTCTACAGCCATGCACAACCATGCCTGACTTATTTATTTATTTATTTATTTATTTAGAGAAGAGATCTTGCTATGTCTCCCACACTGGTCTTGAATGCTTGGCTTCAAGCAGTACTCCTGCCTTGACCTCCCAAAGTGCTGGGATTACAGGCTTGAGCCACTGCACCTAGTCTTGTTTTATTTCGTTTGAATACCATCAGCCCTCTGTATCAGCAGCTTCTATATCTGTGGGTTCTAAGTCCACGGATTTAATCAATCTTGGATTGAAAATATTTGAAAAAATAAAAATAAAAAATACAATAAAAAATAACAAATTTTTAAAAAGTACAGTGTAACAACTATATAGCATTTACATTTTGTTAGGTATTATAACTAATGCAGAGCTGAATTATACAGGATTATATGTGCATAGGTTACATGCAAATACTACACCATTTTATATAAAGGACTTGAGCATCCACATATTTTGGTATTGGTGGAGGAAGCAGGGGGCCTGGAACCAATCCCTCAACAATATAGAGGGACAACTGTAGTTAGAAGATCTTAGCTTCATCTGTTTAGAGACAGGTTTTAAATGATATTGAAAACAAGTTAGAAATCATGGTTGTGCAGGCAGGAAAAATCTTGCCATACATCTAAAATCCGAAGATAAATATTAGCATTCATTTTATAAAACAACATGCTCCAGATACATTTACTTTACAAAAGTCTAAATCTGTCATCAGAAAATAAGCCCATTAGAGGATAAATGAGTCATCAACAAAGAAGAGAAAATTAGAGTAGGTATCAAATTTAGTGCTTTCATAATCAAATCATTTGACATGAATTTCTCATAACTTCAAAAGAAATGATCTCTAAAATACTGGGAAAAAATTAACTGTGAACTATGTGCCAAATTAAAGTTCACCTTAAAATTTCTAGATTTAAGGGTTTGTTGTACAAGGAATCAGAATAATTCACTGGAGTTTGTCAATTAGCACAACCAAATTTAAAATCAATTTAGTTTATTTGGAATGGTTTACTTTACTTGGTTGAAATCAGCCTTATTTTTTAGAACAGTTGTGGTAAATCAATCTGTGATAATTTTTATTTCAGTATTTTAAAATTACTTGAGTGAATGAAACCATACCTTCTTTAGAACTACATAGTTTTAAAGCCCTCTCTCTTAGAGACAGTAGAGTAGTAACCGGCTTCTTGAAGAGAAAATTCTCTTACACCCTCGTTCTTCATGCCACACCTAAAGCCACCCTTTCCTGACAAGTGTGTCATATTTTGGTATAGAACAAAGATACTGGAGGCATGATGCATGGCCTACCTCAACAGATGACACTGCTGACAGTCACTTTATTCATCTTTCAGTGGCTCTCTCAAATAACTGTCTATAATTAAATACACTCATTAATCTTAAATAGGGGACCTCCTGGGCAAATCAGATTTCTTGTCTGATCCGTTTTTGTCTAGTCTCATAACACAGAGAAAAATCAGATACAAAATAATAGTTTATTTCAGAAGTAAATTTTGAATCTTGAAAAGAAATGATTTATTTATGGTACAAGTGGTGTTAATGTTTTGCAACGTGTTGATCTTCAGCATCTAGAGTTTCTCACTGAAATAGATTCAAGTTGTGATCACATAGTTAAGTGAGACAGTGACAGATTTTAGGTTTTTAGGGTAAAAGATAATTTCATCACCAAAATCAATTTAAAGGGATGCTTGGCTGATTGTGAAGTTAAACAACTCAGAGTATCCTGGATGTTCGGGTACATTTACTAGTTTGTTATGGACTTAAAAAAATAAAATAAATATTTGTTTTTCCTTATGAAGATGGGGAAGAAAAATACAAAAATTATCTGGGCATGGTGGTGCACGCCTGTAGTCTCAGATACTCAGGAGGTTGAGGCAAGAGAATCACTTGAACCCGTGAGATGGAGGTTGTGGTGAGCCGAGATGGTGCCATTGCGCTCCAACCAGAGCAACAAGAGTGAAACTTTGTCTCAAAAAATAAAAGGAGAAGATACAAATCTATGTTTTCCAGACTATGCCTTTTCATAGATTTCTTAAGTCCTTGGATATATTGCTGAATTTCACAAAAGGGACAACTTTACTATTTACCATCCAGAGCAGTGGGTTAATTTATGATTTAACGATCTTTGTTCCCTGGCAGCGTGGGGAGACGGCACTACACATGGCAGCCCGAGCCGGGCAGGTGGAAGTGGTCCGATGCCTCCTGAGAAATGGTGCCCTTGTTGATGCCAGAGCCAGGGTAGGTGCTGGTGCCCTGAGGTTCTCTTCTATCTCAGCGCATGAGTTTCAACCTTAAGAGAGGGTGTTGCCCTTCAGTTCCTTGATTTGGAAATACCAGGGACTGTAAGTGAAAGGATCAATTCAATAGCAGTTTTCCAGGAAAAAAGAGAAACTATATAAGCAATTACACGCAATGAAAAATGCACCCAAATTTCAGAAACACTAACATTTGAAAAAATGTACAACTTATCATATAAGAAATACGGCATTCACTAATATTTTAATACTTTTTTTAACCTCGGAAAGCACTTTTTCATATTTCTTTATTTTCATGAATTTTAAAATGTAACCTATAGTATTTAGACATTATACATATTAAAATTTATTTATTACCACCTAAACCAATCACATTTCCACAGTCACCCCTCACTAGTTACATAAAAGCAAGTTATTCTCAAAGTTTTAATGTTTTCCCTTCATCTGTTTGACTTCCCTCCTTTTTATGATGTTTACTTTTCTTCCTACTCTGATTTTACAAATTTATACATTCTGTATTTCCACTACTCCAAAATAGAATTTGGGCATTGAAGATTGCTTGATCAGACTTGCCCTGTTTCTAATAGCTTCTAATTCCCTCACATGTTGCTTTTTCCTTCTTTTTCTTTTTTAAAATCTTATTCCCCAATTTATTTTCTCACCTTCCTTTACATTGAATACACTGTCAATATACTGTATCTTGTATTTCCTTTTCCATGTTGTTATTTAACTTTTGCATTGGCATCATTGAGATTCTTACGTTAAACAATTTCCCTACTTCTTCAATATTTGATACACCCAAGTTAGAACTCATTTCAGTTTGAGTTGTACCACTATAATACAGTGTTATATTAGAATGAAAGCATCTGGCTACAGTCATATAAATTGTAAGTGATTTCAGGCAAGTCACTTCACTTCCAGGTCTTTTTTGAAAATTATTATTATATTTTAAGTTCTGGGATACATGTGCAGAATCAGGTTTGTTACATGGGTATACATGTGCCATGGTGGTTTGCTGCACCCATCAACCCATCATCTACATTAGGTATTTCTCCTAATGCTATTCCTCCCCTAGCCCCCCACCCGCTGATAGGCTCTGGTGTGTGATGTTTCCCTCCTTGTGGCCACGTGTTCTCATTGTTCAACTCCCACTTATGAGTGAGAACATGCAGTTTGGTTTTCTGTTCTTGCATTAGTTTGCTGAGAATGATGGTTTCCAGCTTCATCCATGTCCCTACAAAGGACATGAACTCATTCTTTTTTTATGGCTGCATAGTATTCCATGATGTATATGTGCCACATTTTCTTTGCCCATCATTGATGGGCATTTGAGTTGGTTCCAAGTCTTTGCTATTGTGAATGGTGCTGCAATAAACATACGTGTACATGTGTCTTTATAGTAGAATGACTTATAATCCTTTACATAAATACCAGTAATGGGATTACTGGGTCAAATGGTATTTCTGGTTTTAGATCCTTGTCTTCCACAATGGTTGAACTAATTTACACTCCCACAAACAGTGTAAAAGCTTTTCTATTTCTGCCAGGCATGGTGGCTGATGCCTGTAATCCCAGCACTTGGGAGGCTGAGGTGGGCAGATCACCCGAGTTTGGGAGTTTGAGACCAGCGTGACCAACATGGAGAAACTCTGTCTCTACTAAAAATACAAAATTAGCTGGGCATGGTGGCATATGCCTGTAATCCCAGCTACTCGGGAGGCTGAGGCAGGAGAATCGCTTAAACCCAGGAGGTGGAGGTTGCGGTGAGCCAAGATTGTGCCACTGAACTCCAGCCTGGGCAACAAGAGTGAAGCTCCATCTCAAAAAAGAAAAAAAAAGTTCCTATTTCTCCACGTCCTCTCCAGCATCTGTTGTTTCATGTTTTAAATGATCACCATTCTAACTGGTGTGAGATGGTATTTCATTGTAGTTTTATTTGCATTTTTCTAGTGGCCAGTGATGATGAGCTTTTTTTCATGTTTGTTGGCCACATAAATGTCTTCTTTTGAGAAGTGTCTGTTCATATCCTTTGCCCACTTTTCAATGGGATTGTTTGTTTTTTCTTGTAAATTTGTTTAAGTTCCTTGTAGATTCTGGATATTAGCCCTTTGTCAGATGGAGTGATTGCAAAAATTTTCTCGCTTTCTGTAGGCTGCCTGTTCACTCTGATGATAGCTTCTTTTGCTGTACAGAAGCTCTTTAGTTTAATTAGATCCCATTTGTCAATTTTGGTTTTTGTTGCCCCGGCTTTTGGTATTTTAGTCATGAAGCCTTTGCCCATGCCTATGTCCTGAATGGTAATTGCTTAGGTTTGCTTCTAGGGTTTTTATGGTTTTAGGTCTTACATTTAAGTCTTTAATCCATCTTGAGTTAATTTTTGTGTAAGGTGTAAGAGAGGGGTCTGCTTTTAGTTTTATGCATATGGCTAGCCAGTTTTTCCAACACCATTTGTTAAATAGGGAATCCTTTCCCCATTGCTTGTTTTTGTGAGGTTTGTCAAAGATCAGATGGTTGTAGATGTGTGGTATTATTTTGAGGCCTCTGTTCTGTTCCATTGGTCTATATATCTGTTTTGGTACCAGTACCATGCTGTTTTGGTTACTGTAGCTTTGTAGTAGAGTGTGAAGTCAGGTAGCGTGATGCCTCCAGCTTTGTTCTTTTTGCTTAGGATTGCCTTGGCCATTTGGGCTCTTTTTGGTTCCATATGAAGTTTAAAGTAGTTTTTCTAATTCTGTGAAGAAAGTCAATGGTAGCTTGATGGGGATAGCATTAAATGTATAAATTTCTTTGGGCAGTATGGCCATTTTCATGGTATTAATTCTTCTTATCCATGAGCATGGAATGTTTTTCTATTTGTTTGTGTGTTCTCTTATTTCGTTGAGCAGTGGTTTGTAGTTCTCCTTGAAAAGGTCCTTCACATCCCTTGTAAGTTGTATTCCTAGGTATTTTATTCTCTTTGAAGCAATTGTGAATGGGAGTTCACTCATGATTTGGCTCTCTGTTTGTCTATTATTGGCGTACAGGAATGCTTGTGATTTTTGCACATTGATTTTGTATCCTGAGACTTTGCTGAAGTTGCTTATCAGCTTAAGGAGACTTTGGGCTGAGATGATGGGGTTTTCTAAATATATAATCATGTCATCTGCAAGCAGAGACAATTTGACCTCCTCTCTTCCTATTTGAATACCCTTTATTTCTTTCTCTTGCCTGATTGTCGTGGCCAGAACTTCCAATACTATGTTGAATAGGAGTGGTGAGAGAAGGCATTCTTGTCTTGTGCTGCTTTTCAAAGGGAGTGCTTCCAGCTTTTGCACATTCAGTATAATATTGGCTGTGGGTTTGTCATAAATGGCTCCTATTATTTTGAGATACGTTCCATCAATACCTAGTTTATCGAGAGTTTTTAGCATAAAGGGGTGTTGAATTTCATCAAAGCCTTTTTCTGCGTCTATTGAGATTATCATGTCGTTTTTGTCATTGGTTTTGTTTATGTGATGGCTTACATTTATTGATTTGTGTACATTGAACCAGCCTTGCATCCCAGGGATGAAGCTGACTTGATCGTGGTGGATAAGCTTTTTGATGCGCTGCTGGATTTGGTTTGTCAGTCTTTTATTGAGGATTCACATTGATGTTCATCAGGGATATTGGCTGGAAATTTTCTTTTTTTTGTTGTGTCTCTGCCAGGTTTTAGTATCAGGATGATGCTGGCCTCATAAAATGAGTTAGAGAGGAATCTCTCTTTTTCTATCATTTGGAATAGTTTCAGAAGGAATGGTACCAGCTCCTCTTTGTACCTCTGGTAGAATTCAGCTGTGAATCCATCTGGTCCTGGGCTTTTTTTGGTTGGTAGGCTGTTAATTACTGTCTCAATTTCAGAACTTGTTATTGGTCTATTCAGGGACTCGACTTCCTCCTGGTTTAGTCTTGGGAGGGTGTATGTGTCCAGAAATTTATCCATTGCTTCTATTTGTGTAGAGGTGTTTATAGTATTCCCTGATGGTAGCTTGTATTTCTGTGGAATCAGTGGTGATATCCCCTCTATCATATTTGATTGTGTCTATTTTCTTCTTCTTTCTTTTTTTCCTTATTAGTCTGGCTAGTGGTCTATCTATTTTGTTAATCTTTTCAAAAAAACCAGCTCCTGGATTCATTGATTTTTTGAAGGGTTTTTCCTGTCTCTATCTCCTTCAGTTATGTTCTGATCTTAGTTATTTCTTGTCTTCTGCTAGCTTTTGAATTTGTTTGCTCTTGCTTCTCTAATTCTTTTAATTGTGATGTTAGGTTGTCAATTTTAGATCTTTCCCGCTTTCTCCTGTGGGCATTTAGTGCTATAGATTTTTCTCTAAACACTGCTTTGGCTGTGTCCCAGAGATTCTGGTACATTGTGTCTTTGTTCTCACTGGTTTCAAAGGACTTATTTATTTCTGCCTTCATTTCGTTATTTACCCAATAGTCATTCAGGAGCAGGTTGTTCAGTTTCTATGTAGTTGTGTGGTTTTGAGTGAGTTTCTTACTCCTGAGTTCTAATTTGATTGTACTGTGGTCGAGGAGACTGTTATGATTTCTGTTCTTTTGCATTTGCTGAGGAGTGCTTTACTTCCATTTATGTGGTCAATTTTAGAATAAGTGCGATATAGTACTGAGAAGCATGTATATTCTGTTGATGTGGGATGGAGAGGTCTGCTGATGTGGAATGGAGAGTTAGGTTGGCTTGATCCAGAGCTGAGTTCAAGTCCTGAATATCCTTGTTAATTTTCTGTCCCATTGATTTGTCTAATATTGACAGCAGGGTGTTAAAATCTCCCACTATTATTGTGTGGACGTCTAAGTCTCTTTGTAGGTCTCTAAGAACTTGCTTTATGAATCTGGGTGCTCCTGTATTGGGTGCATATATATTTAGAATAGTTAGCTCTTTTTGTTGCATTGATCCCTTTACCATTACATAATGCCCTTCTTTGTCTTTTTTGATATTTGTTGGTTTAAAGTGTGCTTTTTCAGAGACTAGGATTGCAACTCCTGCTTTTTTTTCTTTCCGTTGGCTTGTAAATCTTCCTCCATCCCTTTATTTTGAGCCTATGTGTGTCTTCGCACATGAGATGGGTCTCCTGAATACAGCACAGTGACGGGTCTTGACTACCAAATTTGCCAGTCTGTGTCTTTTAATTGGGGCATTTAGCCCATTTACATTTAAAGTTAATATTGTTATGTGTGAATTTGATCCTGTCATTATGATGCCAGCTGGTTATTTTGCCTGTTAGTTGATGCAGTTTCTTCATAGTGTCGATGGTCTTTACAGTTTGGTATGTTTTTGCAGTGTCTGGTACCAGTTTTTCCTTTCCATGTTTAGTGCTTCCTTCAGGAGCTCTTGTAAGACAGCCTTGGTGGTGACAAAATCTCTCAGCCTTTGCTTGTCTGTAAAGGATTTTATTTCTCCTTTGTTTATGAAGCTCAGTTTGGCTGGATATGAAATTCTGGGTTGAAAATTCTTTTCTTTAAGGATTTTGAATATTGGCTCCCACTCCTTTCTGGCTTGTAGGGTTTCTGCAGAGAGATCTGCTATTAGTCTGATGGGCTATTAGTCTGAAGGAAAAAAAAAAAAAAACATTTTTTCCATCATTTCAACCTTGGTGAATCTGAGAATTATGTGTCTTGGGGTTGCTCTTCTCGGGGAGTATCTTTGTGGTGTTCTCTGTATGTCCTGAATTTGAATGTTGCCCTGTCTTGCTAGGTTGAAGAAGTTCTGGATAATATCCTGAAGAGTGTTTTCCAACTTGGTTCCGTTCTCCCCATCACTTTCAGGTACACCAATCAAATGTAGGTTTGGTCTTTTCACATAGTCCCATATTTCTTGGAGGCTTTGTTTATTCCTTTTCATTCTTTTTTCTCTAATCTTGTCTTCATGCTTTATTTCATTAAGTTGATCTTTGATCTCTAATATCCTTTCTTCCTCTTGATCGGTTCAGCTGTTGATACTTGTGTATGCTTCATGAAGTTCTTCTGCTGTGTTTTCCAGCTGCATCAGGTCATTTATGTTCTTCTCTAAACTGGTTATTCTAGTTAGCAATTCATCTAAGCTTTTTTCAAGGTTCTTAGCTTCTTTGTGTTGGGTTAGAACATGCTCCTTTAGCTCAGAGGAGTTTGTTATTACCCATCTTCTGAAGCCTACTTCTTTCAATTCGTCAAATTCATTCTCCAGTTTTGTTCCCTTACTAGTGAGGGGCGTGATCCTTTGCAGGAGGCATTCTGGTTTTTGGAATTTTCAGTCCTTTTGCACTCGTTTTTCCTCATCTTCATGGATTCATCTACATTTGGTCTTTGATGTTGGTGACCTTTGGATGGGGTTCTTGTGTGGACGTCGTTTTTGTTGATGTTGATGCGATTCCTTTCTCTTTGTTGGTTTTCCTTCTAACAGTCAGGTCCCTCTGCTGCAGGTTTTTGGATGTTTGCTGGATGTCCACTCCAGACCCCGTTTGCCTGGGTATCACCAGCAGAGGCTGCAGAACAGCAAAGATAGATGCCTGTTCCTTCCTCTGGAAGCTTTGTCCCAGAGGGGCACCTGCCAGATGCCAGCCGGAGCTCTCCTGTATGAGGTGTCTCTTGACCTCTGCTGGGAGGTGTCTCCCAGTCAGGGGGCACAGGGGTCAGGAACCCACTTGAGGAGGCAGTCTGTCTCTTAACCGAGCTTGAGTGCTGTGCTGGGAGATCCTCTGCTCTCTTCAGAGCCGGCAGGCAGGAACATTTGAGTCTGCTGAAGCTGTGCCCACAGCTGCCCCTTCCCCCAGGTGCTCTGTCCCAGGGAGATGGGAGTTTTATCGATAAGCCCCTAACTGGAGCTGCTACCTTTCTTTCAGAGATGCCCTGCGCAGAGAGGAGGAATCTAGAGAGGCAGTCTGGTTACAGCAGCTTTGTAGAGTAGTGGTGGGCCCTGCCCAGTTTGAACTTCTGGTAGCTTTGTTTACACTGTGAGGAGAAAACCACCTACTGAAGCCTCTGTAATGGCGAATGCCCTTCCTGCTACCAAGCTGGAGCGTCCCAGGTTGACTTCAGACTTCTGTGCTGGCAACGAGAATCTCAAGCCAGTGGATCTTAGCTTGCTGGGCTCTCTTGGGGTGGGATCCACTGAGCTAGACCACTTGGCTCCGTGGCTTCAGCTCTCTTTCCAGGGGAGTGAACGGTTGTGTCTCACTGGCATTCCAGGTGCCACTGGGGTATGAAAGGAAACTCCTGCAGCTAGCTCGGTGTCTGCCCACGTGGCCTCCTATTTTGTGCTTGAAACCCAGGGCCTTGGTGATGTAGGCACCCAAGGGAATCTCCTGGTCTGCAGGTTGGGAAGACCATGGGAAAAACATAGTGTCTGGGCCAGAGTGTACCATTTCTCAAGGCACAGTCCCTCATGGCTTTCCTTGGCTAGGGGAGGGAGTTCTCTGACCCCTTGTGCTTCCTGGGTGAGGCGACACCCCACCCTGCTTTGGCTCATCCTCCATGGGCTGCATCCACTGTCTAACCAGTTCCAATGAGATGAGCTGGGTACCTCAGTTGGAAATGCAGAAATCATCCACCTTCTGCACTGATCTCCCTGGGATCTGCATACTGGAGCTGTTCGTATTCAGCTGTCTTGCCAGCCTCTGGCCACTTCTAAGTCTTTATCAGTAAAATATGAGGGTTGGACTCAGAAACTCAAAACTCCTTTCCAGACTTTCTTAACATGCTTTGAGTCAATGAATTTAATAGACATTTTCTTGTAACGGGTTCCACAGATCTTCATGCAGAATCCAGTGATACACAGGCAGCCTTAACATTACTCTTATTGTCTTGGTTTTCATCTGCCTTTCTATCCATTGTCCACATAGTGAAATTTATGTTCTTTGGTAATCATCATTGATCTATTATATTCTTATCTATTTAAAGCTTTATTCAACCAGGAACTTCCCCTGCCATAACATATTTCTGGTTTCCTTTTAAGGTTACCTTGTATTCAGCTATTTAAAAAATATTTCTATGGTCAACCAGTGCACTCTGAGCATTGTGTACTTTACTGGAAATTGTGTTGATGTTCCTGTAAATTTTTTTATAATTCATATTTAATAATGAAAGGGTTTCCCATTTCTCTCTCTTAAAGTAAAACCCGTTAATGTTTATCTATTATTCAAATTAAAACTTCTACTTTTAATGAAAATTTATTCATTTTTGTGTATTTCTGCCAAACTTTTCTCTATGATATAACCCATTATAACAGACTTTTATCTTTTTTGGATACCCTCTGAAGCCTCTTCCTTAAAAACACCACTGGCAAGAGACTCTCCTTTGAAATATTAATTAGTTAATTTTACACACAGATTTCATCAATTCTACTTTTTTACTTCTCTTTTGCAACTACATTTAGTATCATTGTATACATATAAAAATATCTCTTAATTCCTTATTCCTTCTAATTTAAATATCAAATTTCAGATGTTTTTTTTTTTTTCTTTTCAGCTCTACCTCCCATTCTAAGCTACAACCGAAATCCCTTCCCTATAGCATTTTCTATCGTGAACAAAACAAAATACCTTAGCCTTGTGAAGCAGTGCTCCCTAAAGGTCAATATGCGTACAAATTACCTGGGGACCCTGTTAGAATGCATATTGTAACTCAGTTCTGCATGTTTAACAAACTCTCATGGAATGTCAGGGCTCCCGATTTTGGGATTATGTTTCAAGCAGGAAGGAGTTAGGGTTTTCCTGTTCATAAGTCCTATTTTAAGGCGTACTTTCACCGTGAGTTTTTTTTTTTTTTATTGTCGCTTAATCCTTTTAATGTGTTCCTGGGACTCTTTGATTTAGTTAACATTTGAACAGTGCTTTAGAATTCACCAAGCATTTAAACACAAAGTATCTCATTTGATAGCCAGAGCAATCCTGTGTTGTAGGGTGGCTTAGGGTCCTGAAGTTCAAGATTGTGCTGATAAACCTGTGGTGACAGAGTTAAGACAAGAAAAGATTTCTCCTCTGATTCTGCATCTTTCTCCAAACTCTTTCTGCTAACATCATTACCTCCCACTTCAAATGTAAAGAGAGCCCTTTTCTCTCCCATCCTGAACAAACCACTGGTTTCTAACTAGTCACATTCTCTCCCTGAGCTTATGACTATGATCAGGAGATCAGATCAAGCTTGGGCTCATGCCCATTCATGTGGTCCATTTATGAGATGGGGTAAGAAGACCAGCAGCCCTTCTAGAACCACATGGAGTATGGAAAGTCCATTTTCCCCAAATGAGAGAGGGCTGTCCCAGAAGAAGGGTGCAGGGGTTATTGGGCAGAAAAATGAGCACGTATCTGCTATTTTACCTCTTGATTTCCCAGCGCACACGTGTGCACACACACACACACGCACTTTTGAAAACTTCCTCTCTAAACCTAATAACACTGCTCGAAAATTCACCCTCTCCCAAAGAAGAGATAGTAAAAAAATTTGTGCCCAGCTACTGTATTGAGCTATAAGGTCAAGATCGCTAGATAGTTCACAATGTTCTCAATCAAGTTTAGAAATAATATTTCATGGATATATAATCATGGGGCTAAGTCATATGTTTTGCCTATTCACAATATTTAACGAAAGAAAAACCATATACTCATAATAACATCTGTAATTTTTAAAGTGCACACAGCACACTCTATTCACCAGTCCAGAGCATAAGACACATTTTGCTGGACAGACTGGAGAGCAGGGGCCACAGTGGCCTCAGTTCCTCTGTCAGCCAATGTGTTTGACCCCAGGTTATGTTCTCAGGAAGGTTCTTCCTTGTCCAGTGTCCTCAGTGGACATTACTGAGAGGATCACCAGAGCCTGACCATCTGGGAGCTGGTTCTATTGGCACAATTACAGGGCTTGGCATTTGCTTTAGGGATCGAGCAATCCCAGGGGTCCTAGACTTAAACTCACTTGAAACTTATCTCATTTAGAAGTTTAGTTAGATACTAGGAGATGTGGCTCCTGGGAACCCTGTTAGTTCCCAGAAATTTAATCAAATTTTTGAACTTTATCTCAGCCAGTGTTATTTTTCTCTTTGTAAAGGGAACTGGGACTCAGCAAGTCTACAAAGTAAAGTGGTAGATTGCAGTGGCAAAGCAGAGCTCATCTACTTCCAGTCGAAGCTGCATCAGCCAGTGATGCTCTATGATGAGGGAATTTTTGCCTCTCATTTTTGGAAGAGGTCTGTGTGATCAGGCTTTCCCCATGAATCTTTTCTTCTGCACTCTCCCAATTCTTTTCCCTGGTTTGAATTAACATTACCCTGAGGCAGTAAATTCAAGTTTTGCAATTCAGCAGGGAAATAATTGGCCAAACCTCAAAAAGTCTTATATCCCTGGTTACAGGTTGAAAGATTTTATTTACAAAATTTGTATGTTCTTTCCTTTTTTACACTTTCAGGTAGAACTTTACCAAAAAAGGAAAAAAGTAGGCAGACATCCTATTTTTTAACTTTTTTTTTTAAAAGGAAGAACATTAATTGCTATATAGTCTAAGAACCAAGGATCAATAGTTAATAATGAACCAATTATGTAGCTACCTCTAGCCAATGATTGCCACTTCTCAGCTATGGATTAAAGAGTCATCATTGCTCCGACTATCCCTCTTACTCTTAGAGTGTGTCACTTGCAATACCCACCCACCTCTATCAAATTTTGCAGGACAGAGATCTGAGAAAGGAATCCCAGAAACAACAAATGTTCATCATAGCTATTCTCAAGTTCCTTGGTTTTTAAGTTGTTGTTTGTTTTGCTAACCATTTATGTTTATATATGAAAATGTGTTCATTTTATCTATAAATAAAAAATGTTTATTCTCCCCATTCCTCTATTTTTTTTTTTTTTTCCTCTGTATTGCAGAGAAATTTTATCTTCTAATGGGATATCAGTCTGCTTTCCTACTGAGAGTCACTTTGTTCTGACAGGTCTCTTAGTGGCCATCTTATTGTAGTATCTATTTCCAAAGCATGTATAGGCAGAGAAACGTCTTTAGAATCCAATGCCCTGAATTCAAGTTCTGTTTTAATAGTTGAATAACCTTGGATAATCTTTGAGAACTCGTTTGTTTTTTCTTAATCTTGATCTGGAAAATGGTCTAATCATACATTTCATGCTTTCCTTTTAACTCTATTAGGAGGACGGGTCACATATGCATCATACATGAAGATAGCTTTTCAATTGCAAATGTTCACAAAAGTTCAATTCTAGTCTAAAATAATCATATTACTGTTATTTATTTACTTCTTACTACCTTGGAATTCATGCAGTACTATTTTATCTCTTACTATAGCTCCCTCTTTTTTTTCTTATAACTTTAAGATCCTGCCTGTTTTTGGATAGATCTTCCTTCCTCTATATACTTTTCTCCATTCATTCTTAGCCCTGGAAGTCAGCCAAGGTTTCCCTTCCTCACTTTTATTATGATGTACCCTTGGGCAGATAGTAAAGATACACCTCTTTTTATCGCTAAAGTTACACTTAAGTTTCTTTTTACAAGAGAGTGGTTTGGCCTGGTTCTCTAAACACTGAAAACATTATTTCCAACTACACATCAGAGTCAGGTGATTTTCTTGAGCCTTCTGGAACATATCCTTCCTGTCCCTTAGACCCAGCTACATCCTCTGTTTTTAAATGGAAAGCGCTTGGCAAATAGTTCACCCTATTTGCTTTTTACTAGAGTCCCATTTCATTTTTTAAGTTCTGGATGCAAGTTCCAGAACTATCTGCAGCGTTTTCTGAAACATCTTTTAAAACCAGATTACAATATCTCCTTTGTGCACTGTTTCTCCTTGAAGAAAATGACCAGCATTTCTATCCTTGATTTGCTGAATGGAGTAAAATCAAAGATTTTCCAGCTTCCCTGGTTCTTTTACTCTTGATAGAGTTCCCAGAATAAATCCTGCTTCCAAGTGAAAACTCTTGGATGAGAATAAGGGTTTTAGGAGTTTTGGACTAGATTTTCTTCTTATTCCAAACCATCAGTTAGTTTATATTTAAATATAAGTGAGGCCTGAAGACTTAATGAGTTGAGAAATATTTTGGGATGCCCAGAAAGCAATGATGAAGTTCATGGAAGTATATACTTTTTAAAAATCAAAGGGAGTACTTTGTGACCAACCAGGCCACTGCTGTAGCAAAATATAAAATATGCCATGGTCAAAGCAGTGATGATTTCTTGGGTTCCTAGAGATTCCAGGAAGACATCATGATATATGTGAGTGAAACATATCACCAGTGAACTTCTGTCTGCCTGGCACTAACTTTTTACTTGACTTGAGTTGTAGGAGGAACAGACACCTTTACATATTGCCTCCCGCCTGGGTAAGACAGAAATTGTCCAGCTGCTTCTACAACATATGGCTCATCCAGATGCGGCCACTACAAATGGGTACACACCGCTGCACATCTCTGCCCGGGAGGGCCAGGTGGATGTGGCATCAGTCCTTTTGGAAGCAGGAGCAGCCCACTCCTTAGCTACCAAGGTAAGGAGAATGACATGATGACAACATGGACCAAGAGGATTCCTAAGTCATGGTCTTTCTACTCTACCACATACAGAATCAAGAATGTAGATCTCCTTAGGCCTTGACTTACTTCTTTCTCTACATATTTAAGATTCATTGTCTAAATGATTTAAGGGAATTGTGAGATTCCATATATCTTCAATAAAGAGTGCTGAATTTCGTTCTAATTAATGCCAATGTTTCTAGGACAGGTATCTAGTACTCTAAGATGATTTTCATAAAGCAAGGACTGCTTTTTCTTCTCTTTTTATTGTAAAATCTATAATATATTCTTAAGAAAAAGATAAATGAAATTCCTAAATTCATTGAACTGGTAATACTAATGAGGAAGAGGGTACTGCATTAGATTGGCAGTACTATATTTGTTGTGAGTTGTAGTACCAGATCGAAGCTCACTTTACTTATGCATTTTTGCAACCCTACTATTAGCCACCACTTATTTGACATTCTCATTCCCGTATTAGTTTCCAACGTTACCAACTATACTCTTGTGTGGGTATTTACAGTGTTTAAACAGAGCTGAGCTGGAAAATCACACTTCCTTTGTTGTTATTGACATCGAACAAAAAATTTGACTTATGTTCCAAGTTTCATGACAGGGCAGAGTAATTTTTCCTATGCTTTATATATGCTATTTGACATTCACAATGTGGAGATGACTTAGAATAAAACATGAATATACTCAGCTAATGAGAGCAAAACTGAGCTAGCACACGTGAATTTGTCATGGGGCAAAATAATTCCCACAAATATAACAGCGATTCAGATTAACAAAAGGACAATTTCAATTCTCTCATAATCAGTAGGCATAAGCACTGTATCCAGGGAGAGGGAAAATTGCAAATATAAATTGAGCTAGTGATGTGGCATCTGTCCTCTTATAAGTAGGAGCAGCCCACTAGCTCTTATGGCTTATCTGGTTGCCTGTTATGACTTACCTGGTTGCCTATGGCTGTAAAAGGTATTTTGATATAAGAAATTGACAATTATTGAAGTTCTGAACTCTGAAAAGTTGAAAGGATTTTAAAAGTTCTTAAAAAAAAAAAAAAAAGAAAAGAAACTGAGCAACAAATGTAGTAATAACCCGAGATATTTGGTAATTGTCTTACCAGAGGAGGGTGTAAATCATCAAAATTAAGATACATAAAATACAGAAATAGAAAATAAAACGTAGTCTCTTATCTTTCAAAGATATATAGGATTTAAAAAATATAACTATATCCATGGTAAATTAGGGCAATAAAATAGAATAAAATGTTAAACAGCATTTTTTTTTTCGAGTCAGAGTCTCGCTCTGTCGCCCAGGCTGGAGTGCAATGGCATGATCTTGGCTCATTGCAACCTCTGCCTCCTGGGTTCAAGCGATTCTTCTGCCTCTACCTCCCGAGTAGCTGGGACTACAGGTTCCTTCCACCACACCTGGCTAATTTTTTTGTATTTTTAGTAGAGACGGGGTTTCACTGTGTTAGCCAGGATGGTCTCGATCTCCTGACCTCATGACCCACCCACCTCGGCCTCCTAAAGTGCTGGGATTATAGGAGTGAGCCACCGCACCTGGCCAAACATCATTTTAAGAGTTCAACTGACTAGGGCTGAGCAGTGGTTGATTCATCATTTTTAAAGCCATTTAAGTGTTTCTAAATATCAGAGGGTAAATGAAGTCTTGGTGAGATTAACATAAAAGAAGAAGGTAGATGTATGACTCAAGAGATGCCTTCTAACTTTGGTTTTGTTATTCTACAGTAGATTTTATGTAGTTTTGTCTAACAATCATTTCCAAACTTATAAGAGTTGGATCACTATTCTAGCAAGACTTTAAAGATAAGGAATTTATTTTTTCTTCCTCATCATGTAGTTAGTCTCAAAGAACTCTGTTTCATCCTGAGTATCACTCTAATCATTGTGTGCATTGAGTAGGGGGAGGAGAGCTCTAACCACAAGTGCTGGTTTATATGGACAATGCAAGAAAGAAGAAATACTTCCTACATTTGTCCCACATTTGGAAAATCCAGAAGATTCACTCTCTTCCAAGAATTTATTAATACCAAATGTTCAAAAAAGAAGCAAAAAGAAAACGTCATCTCATTTAAAAATAATTTGTTTGGAGACACCAAAAGGGCAATATTGCTTCTTGGGGGATATTCTGTATTTATGATGGGGGCTTAAATGGTCCCAGGATAAGCCATAGCTTACAGCACCTAATCCAGGCATATTTGCTATGTGTTTTACAGGCCCTGGTCGGTGTTAGAATTCCCCCACTCCCACTGTAGTGCCAGAAGAGCATGTGGTTAAACTGTCTGGCCAAGAGGATGGATTTGACATCATTGTGTAGGAACTGTGCCATCCTCAAGATCTTAGTCCAGAGACTTATCTATATTTCTAAGACACTGCTAATTACAGAGTAAGGCCATTGGTTAGGCACGGAAGACACTGAATGTACACATATCAACATGTGTAGGAGAGCAGTCCTCTAAAAAAAAACTTTAAAGCTTTGGTGTGTTTAAACTCTGGTGTTAATCAGCCCAACATCATGCCAGAAGTAGAATGTGTTTTACAAAAGCAATTGGTCTTCTAGGCAGTGTGAGTCTTCTGGGAAAGGGGACAAATCAGAATGGGAGTTGCTTTATAATCGTGCATGTTTTTTGTTCTATAGACCATTTATCTTGCATTTCTGCAGAAAATATGTCAATTAATTCACGAATACTTGTTTTTACTATGGCTGCCAAAATATCCTAAAATTTAAATGAATTTGGAATTCAGGTGTTATAAAAAGGATTGCAAGAAAGAGAAGGAGGGTTGGAGAGAAGGCAGCTGTTGTTTCAAGTCTATTAATTTTAGAGGCAAGAAAAAGATTTTTTTCCCCCATTCACAAATTGGAGCCAGTTTACTGACACTAGTGACTTTTAAAAATCCCAAACCTGTAAAGTCAGATTTCAGTCTCCAAGCCCTTAAAATAAAATTTCTTTTGTTCAGTCTATCAAGCCAAACTTTTGTATGTTAAATTTTATTCTTTTTCTTTGTCCTTGTTCATGGCTAACAGATTTAATGCTACCAGTATTTTTTCCAAATGAAGAATCAGTATAGTTTGCTTAATATGTTAACAGATAAAATTATTTTGTGAGGAGTTACAATAATAAATACGATTTTACTTTTGTTTCTCACATTTTCAGAAGGGTTTTACTCCCTTGCATGTAGCAGCCAAATATGGAAGCCTGGACGTGGCAAAACTTCTCTTGCAACGCCGTGCTGCCGCAGATTCTGCAGGGAAGGTAAAGATTTTCTATACATTATAATTATGTAACAGTCAAGGTGATAGATTAGGAGATCTGTAAAGACATTTTTCTCACTTCTCTGAAAGGAATGTGAGAGCACCTGATGAAACTATACCAAATAGACATGGTGGCGATGCCTTCCATGACCGTCCATGTACACACTGATTCAGAAAGCATTTTGAGCTGTGCCTCAAAGTCTTGTCACAACAGCCCCAGAAGTCTCTATATTAAGAAGGATCCCTGCAATGTTAATGTAGTCTTTCTTACATAGCAGGTTAGACCTTTATACATTGTGACCATCAAGATGCCCTTTGCTGGTGGTATGCTCATTTTCAATTTTAGTTATGGTTTTAATATGAAAATTATTGGGGATTTGTTTATTTTCATTCTTTTTTCTATTGACTATATTAATTCATTAACATGAATTTAATCAGCATCGGTTTCCAGGCATCCTGGTAGCATCAGGGCAGCTAACCCTAATTTATTAATGCTGAAACTTAAACACACCCTTTACAGAATGGCCTTACCCCGCTCCATGTTGCTGCTCATTATGACAACCAGAAGGTGGCGCTGCTGTTACTGGAGAAGGGTGCTTCCCCTCATGCCACTGCCAAGGTGAGGACCACAGAAAAGGATTTACAGACATAGGGTGTAACTATCATCTGAAAACACATGAGAATTGTCTTTTAAACACATGGTATAGTATAACTGCGACTAGTCCTGGCGCTAGTAGTTTTGGTATTGACACCCTTTTTTTCCCCTTGTATTTCCACCAGTTGCGTCTAGAAACCCTTTTTTAAGATTTTTAAAGAGTCAGCAAATATTCAGGGGATGTGCCTATAAACCAGTAGAGATGAATCTTATTGCTAACATTCTGTGTGTTAGAGAATGAAGTCTGAATTTTGAGAAATGAGAAATAAAGTCATTAACATGTTTTCCCTTCTCTCCTATAAACCAAATGCTGTGATTGAAATGTCCTTTTATACTCTCATTCTTTCAGACTTCAAACTTCTATTTGTTTCTTTTTTTCTTTTTTTTTAAATTTTCTACCTGTGTTAACTGTAGCAGGGATCCCTCTAAGTCCCTAGACTCGGGGGTGGCCAGGGGAATGCCTTTTTGGTGTACATCTAGCACCAAATTCCGAAACAGCTCCAACTAAGACTTCTACTTACGGACAGGGCATTTCCCACCATTCTAGTTGGCCCCTTATTAAACTGAAAATATATATGAATGTCGTATAATGCGTAAAGTCCTCATTGCATCTTTCGTTCATTAACTCAGCACACCTATTTTGAGAACACATCAGGGTTTATTTAAAAAATATTGATCGTAATGGGAAAATATGTATGCTATATTAGACAACATAATAAAACAACTGCCACCATTTATTTGCCAAACACTATGCCGAGCACTTTACAGCAATATCTCATAATAACCCCATGAGACTGGTATTCTAATGATCTCCATTTTGCAGATGAGAAAGTGAGATTTAAGTAGGTTAATTTTCCAAAGTCATCTGAATAATACGTGTTAGAGCTTGTATCTGTGTTTGACCTCAGGCAGACTGACTAGAGCTGATGCTCTTAACCACTAGGTCCTTTGTGTCCCAAAGCAATAGAGAGAGATTTATTCCATTCTATTATACAAGCACATACATATATACTCATATGCCTATTTAAATTATGCATATTATAAATGTAAAATAGGATACATACAAAAATATGTTCTGTGTAATATATATAAATATGTTATATATAATATAAATATATAACTTTGTACACATACATACATATACATCTATATATATTTATATCTTTTTGATGCCGATAAACAGTTTACAATAAAGTACTTGAACTGTCAAAAGAGGATGCCAA
Organism: Piliocolobus tephrosceles; assembly: GCF_002776525.5. Classification (NCBI taxonomy): domain Eukaryota; kingdom Metazoa; phylum Chordata; class Mammalia; order Primates; family Cercopithecidae; genus Piliocolobus; species Piliocolobus tephrosceles. The sequence continues at coordinate 93,168,788 of NC_045436.1, forward strand.
ATGTTCATAATTATCCACAGTGTTCTTACTCCTCTTTTTTCTACAACCTCATCAATTCTACACATATTTTATGTCTTTCTTCACACTACTAGAGTAGTGTTCATATTATATTCATTTGCATATCTATGAGGTGTTTAATAACATATGTGAGTTCCCAATAAATTTGCATGAAAGAATGAAGGTTGAGCAACTATGGAATAAAAATATACCTGCTCACTTAACATGGCAGCATCTTTTTTCGTTAGCTTTCCACGCTGACCATTCTCAACATAGATACAAAAGACTTCATCAGTACTCATGAGTACTTTCATTGAACTCTTATGATGTGCAAAGAAAGGATTATAGGTACTCAATGGGAGGTAAAATTGTAAAATGTGTGTTCTCTTTTCACAAGGGACTCTCAATCTACTTGCAAGAGAAGACCTAGATTATAAAATAATGTGTATGGTTTTCCTAAAGAGACAAACATAGCCTTGATTTCTAGCCTCTACCTTGTATGGTCCTTAATCTTAGGCACGCACATACCGAGTTCAGAAGATGACGTAAAGCATTTCTCTACTCCAGAGTCCACAGTAGGATGGGTATTCTGGGAATGCCTCTCTAGTGTCTTTCACTTTTATCTGCCCCAGCCTGTCAATGAACATGAGCCCTTCATCTTTGGGGCAACTCCTAGAGGTCTCCAGATGGTAAGACCCCCATGGTAGTCTCTACTTTAGACTCTCTGCTCATTATAATGTCCCCTCTCCTCAACACACATGGTCCTTTGGCCATGAGAACTTTGCTTCTTTCCACCAGAGTCCAGAACCTTCTCTTAGTCTTTATTGGGAGTGCTGCAATTATTTGAGTCCAAAAATGTTTCCTCTTTGTGGAGTAAGAGGGCTTTTCAGATCTTGTATGTTGAGTATCTACCAGACGAACCTCCTCCATTGCCAGACTTGACACCTTCTTTGATGATTGCTTATGTTGTTTTGCTAAAATGTCCCTTTATCTAACCTTAGTAGAGCCCATGCTGTAGGCAGGGGGGTAATTGAGACTAAAGAAACACATTGTAGCAAAAAGAAGTTGACTAAACTTGTTTGGTCCACAAAAATCTATGTGTCCTTTTTTTCAATAGAGTCTATGGACACAAATACAATATTTTGAAGCATCTAGGACCTCTGATCAAACCCTGAAACGGCTTCCAAGCTGAATTTCCTTTAGTTGCTTCAGGAGAAACATTATTTGTCAAAAATGAAAGAGACTTATTCTTGCTTGGAGAAATGGGGACAGAGTAGATAATGTAGGGTTGTGTGAGAATCAAGATTTGATGATGGCTCATAAAGACATTTAAATTCTCAAAACACTTTTTAATTTTTTGGTACACTTTGCAGTTAGCTTTAAGGAAATAGCATGACATAAAAATACCTCTCATGTCTGATTACAGGCTCAAGCCTGTAATCCCAGCACTTTAGGGGGCCAAGGTGGGCAGATTGCTTGAGCTCATGAGTTTGAGATGAGCCTGGACAACATGGTGAAAGCCCATCTCTACCAAAAATACAAACAAAATTAGCCAGTCATGGTGGTGTGTGCCTGGAGTCCTCAGTACTTAGGAGGCTGAGGTGGGAGGATCACAAGCCCAGAGGTGGAGGTTGCAGTGACTGAGATGGCACCACTGCACTCCAGTCTAGGTGATGGAGCCATACCTTGTTTCAACAAATAAATAAACAAATCATCTCATGGTAATCTCACAAGAAGCACTTGATCATTATGCTGTCTTTCCCTTCAGCATGTCACTGAGGGGAAAAGCCACAGTTAATGGCAAAGCCACTGTTGTTAATTTCTAGCACACATTTCAAATAGAAAATTCTACCAGATTTGATAAAGAAAAGGAAATAAAACAATATATATTGCAGGCTTACAGTTGTTCCACATTTTTTTTCTTTTAATTAAGTATGCGGTGTAGAGTTTTGTTCTTGTAAGCAGAGTATAGTTATCCTGACCCTCTCCACAAACTCCCACCCGAAATGAGTAGCCTCATATTTCTACTTTTGAAGCAGCAGGTTATGAAGAAGGGGAGATCTAGGATTTGAACAGACCACAAGACTAATATAAGCTAATTTTGTTGTTGAATATATTTTAAATTAGAATTGAACTCATTAAAGACAGGGATCATGTCATGTTCACCATTGTATTCCCACACCTAGCATACTGTTTGGCATATGCTAGGCACTCAGTAATATTTGTTGAACCAGTTTAAAGTACAATCCAAACAGAAGCGTATTAGTTGGAGTATTATAATAAGATAATAGAAATACTTCCATTTGATTCTTTACGTTATAAACTTATGTGAAGTGTAGCCTTGGTTCCAGATAGCATATACAATTCAAGAGCAATATTAACAAAGTAGAATCAGCTCATAACAGAACATCTTTGTAGGGAGAGATCTAGAAATGGCACTTCCATCAGGAATGGTTGAAGAAATGGGGAAAATTAGCCTGGAAAACAGAACACTAAAGGTGGATATGAAAATCATCCCCAGATATTTAAAGGATGGTCATGTAGAAGAGGAACCTGGCTTATTCTATGTTGCTCTTCAGGAGAGAAGCAATATTATAAGGAGAGAGTTTTCAGCTTTGGAGCTTTGATGTCTATATCTGTCTTACAGTAGAATGGGGTACCTTGTGACTTTTATTGTAGCGATTTGGTTATTGTTGAATGGAAATGTGATGACTAAGAGTTTGGATTAACTGTAAACTCACTTTTAACTCTTCTGTTGATTAGAGATTTTTATTTCCTTTAGAGATACATATTAGAGCAATTGTTAATCTTACTCTATATGCATGTATTTTATTTTTGTCTTTTTTAGAATGGCTATACTCCTTTACATATTGCTGCCAAGAAGAATCAAATGCAGATAGCTTCCACACTCCTGAACTATGGAGCAGAGACAAACATTGTGACAAAGCAAGGAGTAACTCCACTCCATCTGGCCTCGCAGGAGGGGCACACAGATATGGTTACCTTGCTTCTGGATAAGGGAGCCAATATCCACATGTCAACCAAGGTATTCTGTCATTTCTTGCTTCAATCAAGAGTGTTTTGGATGCATGTAAACAGGAATCAATCACAGATAGTTCGGAACAAAAAGGAGCAATATATTAAAAAGAAACAGGGATATCTTACAGACCCCAAGGACAGGAAGGCAGTCAAGCCTTATGAGAGATTAGAAAACCATAAGGAAGCAAGGGAGAGAGACTCTCTGTATGGCAACATTTTGGCTTCTTGACTTTTCTATGCAAGTCAGTTTTATTCATCTTTATAGCCCCGCTTTCCTTGCATCTCTGTGTGTGTCTAAAGAGGCTACCCTGTAGCTCCCAATGTTAACATCACTATAATTGCTCCAGTGTCTGCTGCTCCTCATTCTAAATTTCAGACATATATATAGAGAGAGGAAGAATGGTTCTATCTGGGGTTTAGCTTAAACAACTGCCTCTAAGCTGGAAGGCCCATGTCCACCACCCAGGGCATTCTTTAGTCTTGCTGGGCATCTGAGGCACTTCTGGATAATAGAGAGGAAACGCAATTTAATACAGATTTTTTGAGTCAATGTAAGCCTAGTTTGAGAGGTTTGGTGGTGGTGGTGAGAAAATCTTTTTTGTTTTTTTAATAAAGCACATCAGTCATTTTAGCCTTTCTCCACGGACTGGCCTCTGTAGACCACCACATTAATTATAATAGAATGGCAGTCAAAGATACAAGGGAAAAAATTCACATATAAAAATATATATTTTTTTACAAGTATATGTCTTTTGATACATCTATCCATCCATCTACATAAAGATTTATAGATCTATCTGACTTTCTGTCTTACACTTATATGCATATACTCTGCTATAGCCAGCTGCTGAGAAACACAGAATTGGAACCTGTGTTTATTAAGTTAGTTTGTCATTTGATGTCTTGATGCTTTTTGTAATATGTTATATGGGCTTAGTGAAAATTAAGTTTCTTAGCTCTTTCCATAAATATACAAATACTCTATGTTTTCTACATTTCACTGTTAATTGCTACTTTTAAAGTATCATTGATAAGTTGGTTTTAACGACATTTGTGAATAGGTTATGTAGCATGCATCCTTTAGAAAAAGCTATGAAACAGGAAGGTTGCCTTGAATATTTCTGCAGTCCTAGTCTATTTCCTTGTCACTCGGAAGTGTTCCTGTACATCCCCTGCCCTTACTTACTTCTCTGGCCTCTATAAAAAGTCCCCACAAATCCTTTTTTAAAGTATGATGAGAGCAAATTATAGGGTTAGTCTTCCAAAGGATAGTTGCATTTTTACAAGAATGAACACGATAAAGCCTTATAGTGAAATTCAGTGTATTAGATAGACAATCATTACAATCTAGGGCATGGACATCCTTGTGACTATTGACGTCATGTCATTCAGGTGGTCATTTACCCTGTTGGAGAAAAATCTGATCATGAAGCAGAGAATATTTTATTTAATATTAGTGTATGAAGGGGGCATATGTTTACTCTATTAATAACAAATAAATCTTCATTTGAAAATAGGCCAAAGAAATCCATAAACAATTCAGCAGTATTTTGAGTAGGATTAAAATTCAGATAGTTCATGAAATAGATCTTACAGTGTTTCTGATGGTGTTATTTTTAATTTATAAAAATGACAGGTACATACCTGAAATCAGTTCACTATGTCTTCCTTTATGGTATTCTTCTAAATACATTACTTTCTTTGAGAGAGTTTTAGCAGTTAACAAATATTTAATGAGTACTTTTGAGTTGCACACTCAGCAATGAAGAAAAACATTCAATTTTGAATCACAAAGTAATTTTGTTATCTTTAGAACAATGATTTCAGTATTACATTTGAGTGGTGTCCTAAACACATAGTATATTTATCACTAAAGTAAAACTTTAGTAAGTTTGTGCAGCTATATCTGAATAATAATACTATATATAAAATTTACATATAAAACATATAACCTTGCCTTTTGGTTAGAATTATAAGATAATGCGACTATAAAAATATCTCAGAGGAGAAGCAAAACTGATAAAAAAAACTTTCCCATTGCTTTTGAAGAAAACATATATTCTTTTCTTTTTAAGGCCAACTGATATCAATAATTTCATACTCTCCAAATGATTACTTCACATGAAGAACTATAATTTCATATTTTCACATGAAGAACTATAATATAGAAATGATATCATTATCCAATCACCATCTATCATAAAATAAAACTAAAAAAGATCAGTTGTTGAGTCCACCAGTGTATCTTAGGAAATAAATTACTTTTTTTTTGAAAAGAACTGCTTCAACACTTCCTATTTTCTTGATTTATTAGAAAAGTTTTTTTTTTTTTTTTTTTCCCCAGAAACCTTTCAAACAATGTTTTTCCTGTATTCTCACACTACCACACAACAATCATCAACACAGAAGGCTTCTGGGACCAAATGTGTAGAGGTTTTCCCCACATACCAAGCAGCACACACCAGCTGGGTGTCCTCCAATTCAGTTCCAGCACTGTCTATCTGGAGAGAGTGTTAGATCCCTTCAGTTGAAGGCTCAGTCCCCAAGACTGCCCTCTGCACAGACACTAATCACAAGTCCGAGCCTCTGAACTTCTGACCGACTGGCTTCAAGTTGAGGTTTCCAGGACACTCCCTTTGAGTTCCATTAATTCACTGGAGTGGCTCACAGAGCTCACAGAAACACTTACATTTACAGTGCTTATAGTTTCTTATAAAGGCTATTACAAAGGATGAAGATGAAGAGACACATAGGGAAAGGTATGAGGGAAGGTACACAGCTCCCATGCCCTTCCTGGGAGCACCACCCTGCACAAGGAAGCTCCCTGTGTTCAGCTATCCAGAAGCTCCCTGAACCCTGTCCTCTGGGATTTTATGGAAGCCCGATGATGTCAGCATTCATTCCCTCAGGGTATAGGATGAGACTCTCTCTCTCTCTCTCAGGGGGGTCTTATGACCCATGAATGCTGCAGGGAAGATTAGAGCCTAGCCTTGGGGAAAGCGAAAGGAGGCCAGGGAAGGTGGGAGATATTTTGTTTCCTGAGGCCTGCCCCTGAGGCCTAAAACGCACAATGTTATAACAAAAGACTATAGTAAGGGCTATAGTTATGAGACAGCAACTATGGACAAAAACCTATATTCACTGCAGTTTCCATCCTTTGATTTGGATATGCAAGTTTACCACAATAAACTGCAGAGATTTTCATACTGGTTGTTAGTTTGTAATCTTGCATTGCAGAAAATCCAAGTCATCAAAAATATCTTTGAGATTTGATGATCACTGCATGTAATGATCACTTCAATAACATTTTTAAACAGACTATCTCTGTAAAGAGAAATATTCTTATGTTTGTTATTTTAGTAAGAAAATTAAGATAAGACTCTTGTTTTATCCTAATAGTCAGATTTTTTATACATTAGGATTAAATAATATTTGTTTAGAAGAGATGAAAATTTTAATAGAAAAGGATACGCCTTCTATCTCACCCTGTGTTTTATGAAACTCAAAGTTGAGCTCACCCAGAGCTCTCAGGATTAAAAAGCCTCAGGCCCACAAGGAAAAAGCCTCCTCTCAAGTTGTAGAATGGTTTTCTCTCTGTAGGTTTCACTTACATTTTTGAAATAAGGTCAGTGTACTTTTTGATTTTCAGAAGTAGCACCATGGCTGGAGATCATGAATTTTGAAGAACATGGCTTAGCCTTCTCAGCCTAAGTGCTAATGCAGGAGAGTGGGCCTGAAAAGTTGTGGCCAACAGGGCCGGTCAATTTTAATCAGATGTAAACTGGGGAAGAGGTGCTGACTCAGAGTCCAGGTAGCCACCTCAGTCTATAGCTGCAGGATGTCCAGGAAGAGCGTAAGTATAGTAGGCATTTGAACAATAGTGAGGGGAGAGGAATATACAGTGTAAATATACTGTAGGCTAGAATGTAAGCTCTATAGAGACAGAAACTTTTGTTCACTGCTGTATTCAAGTGCCTAGAATATGAACACTTCATGACATACGAAACATACTCAAGATAACACCTGTTAAAACATGTAAATGATGTAGTAAGCCTACCCGAGTGTGGCATTGACTGAATAAGCCACTTTCCTCCCTCTTTTGTCCGTGCCTTCCTTTTTTTATTGTTAATTCATAACGGTACTTTAATTGGATATTCAAATAAACAAAATAATTACTTGATGTATGTATACCAAACATGTTGCATAAAACTGGGCAGTATATGGTGCTCTGTAAATAATAAGGTTCCTTTAAGGTAACGTTTAACGGAACCTCCTGAAAAGTATACTTTCTTTGGGTGCTAGAGGAAGTTTTTCTGAACTCACTTCCTGTAACTGTCCATTTTTTACAATGATGTAATATTTTGTTGATAAACTATAGATGATTATTATGCTTATAGGTGTAATAGTTGGTTGATCAGTTATTTAAATAAAGAAGTTGGTACAGCAGGAGATCCAGATGGATTTGAAATAAATATCATTTGAAAGCTTATTAGCTGTGCTAGTTTGAAGTCTCACATCATAATATAAGAACCTAATATAGAAAATGTAATTTGCCTTATGTGTTGATTGACTTGGAGGACATGTCTTAGATGAAATGTCATTAATTTAGAGAATTTGCCTTAAATATCAGAAGATACAGTTTCTGGGAAGAGGCTATGAGTTTTCCAGGATTTTTTCAATATTTTCAATGTGTTTTCATAATAATACAGATGATGCAATGTATTTTTTTCTTCAAATGTATCCCTTTGGTTCCATTCTTTCTGTAGAGCGGACTCACATCCTTACACCTTGCAGCCCAGGAAGATAAAGTGAATGTTGCTGATATTCTCACCAAGCACGGAGCTGATCAGGATGCACATACAAAGGTAAAGCAAATTGTTCTCAATATTGTGACGGGTTCGGGATGGGATGATTCCCAGTAGCCCCAATTCAGGTCACTGCATGTCCAGGGTCTTCCCTCCTCAAGAGTCCGTTCTGAAGTGTAAACTAATCGTAACCCTCTCCTATGCACAAATCTATGATGGCTCCCTATTTTTTGCTAGAATCAAGTCCAGTGGATAGCATGGGGTCAGGACCCTTTGAAGAAAGACTCCAATTTTTGCAACGTCAAGTCTACCCTCTCTCTTACTGCTTTAGCTAGTTCACATGACTTGCCGTGTTCCTCCTTGTCTTGTCTCCATGCCCTTGGTCTGGAAATGGATTTTCCGTCTCTAAGCCATAAAATTCTTACCCATTCTTTAAACCTGCTGTAGCTACATATTTCCTGCATCTCCTATCAGAGTCATTCTGTCTTTGCTGTTTTCAGGTATTATTTGTGCCTCTCTCTTAGTTCTTTGCAGATTAAGTCACCCACATCTGATCTCTCTCACTGATATGAAGCTCCTTGTGGTCAGGGGTACATGTATAATCTGCTAAATAATATCTTTAGTCAAATTGAATCCTACAATAACTGATACTCTACCCAGTCCTTCTCCTCTGGAATGTTAACCACTAGAGTAGTAAAGTTTCTACTTTTTCTATTTTTAACTTTTTATTATTATTTACAGCTTGGCTACACACCTTTAATTGTGGCCTGTCACTATGGAAATGTGAAAATGGTGAACTTTCTTCTGAAGCAGGGAGCAAATGTTAACGCAAAAACCAAGGTAAAGTACTTGTGGTCATTTTCAATTACTATAAGCCAAAAGGTTCAGCCGTCTGGATGCTTCACTAGTTTATCAAAGCTACAAGTGTACTTTTTCTTACTTTTTAGTTCTTCTAAAGTGATTTTGAAGAGGTGATGTAGTTTTGTAATTATTTGAGACTTTTCATTCTGATAACCTTTGACAGCCATGCAGGTTAGCTTCAGAACTATTTCTATTATAAAGTTAAAGTAGCTGACATCAATTTAACAACTTACTGCAGGATACAATAGATGCCTACTAGAACATCTTGATGTTCTGGCAGATTTCCTTTACACTGTTTGAGGACCTTGGCCCCCCTCCCCTGACCTCTTATCCTCTCATGAAGAAATACAGACAGGCAGCCTAGACTGCATGCCTTTCATTTTTAATGAACTCTGTCACATTCAGAACATCACGTGGACATGCTCAGTGAGGCAATAATGTATAAGGCCTGGGCTGGAAGTTCTCAAGGATAATGCAGAGCTGACTTGATCCCAGTAGTTTCCCCAGTGGCATTCAAAAGGTTCTATTCAGCAAAGCAAGCTTGGAACATAACACCTCACTTCAGTGCCCTCAATTTGGTTCAAGGTGAAGAGAAGTTCATACTATAACTGTGGCCATTATGCATAATAAAACTTGCAGCTCCAAATTCTTTGATCCAAAGAAATATTTATTTGCACATTTATTTAAGTTCATGTATCAGAAATTTCTTTTTCTTTTTGTTTTGAGACAGGGTCTTACTCTGTTGCCCAGGCTGGAATGCAATGGCACGATCAGAGCTCACTGCAGCCTAGAACCTGGGCTCAAGTGATTCTCTTGCCTCAGTACTGACTAGGACTACAGGTGCGTGACACTATGCCCAGCTAATTTTTAAAAGTTTTTGTAGAGATGAGGTTTCACTATGTTGCCTAGGCTGGTCTCGAACTCCTGGGCTCAAGGGAAATTCTCCCACGTTGGCCAACCAAAGTGCTGGGATTACAAGTGTGAACCACCAAGCGTGACCCAGAAATTTCTAATTGCAGCAATTTGAATGAGCTCAAGTAAATTAGTGTGAGAACATTCAGGACTTTTCAAAGCCATCAATTCAAGATTATACAAATTAAAAATATACAGAAGTTTTATAAGTCAGTCTTTATATTAGAAGCAGAAACAAAATCATTTCTATACATAATCATGTTTATAGCTAATTTAAAATTAACTGATTTTTAAACTATAAATAATACTATTAACATTTGAGATTTAAACCTATAACCTAACTCTAGCAAGAATAGCTGCTGCCTGGTTTCTGGCCAGTTCTTAAGTTCTCATGAAATTGTACTTTGAGACTTATTTAAAACCTCTAATATGAATTCTCAGGCATTAGCTCCTAAAGCCTTTTCTGCTGAGCCAGCTCGCATATAAGCACTCCAGGAAAGACATTTTTATTGGAATCCAAGTATTCTCTTGAAATGAACAAACGCAACAGTATAGCGAGATGTTGGCAGGGCTTGAAAATGCTTATCATATTTTTAAATGTTTCATTGTTGAAATGGTTATAATATTTAGAAGGCAAACATTATATTGTCTAGAGAATATCAATAATCTCCCTGGAGTTTGACCTGCATTGAATGAAGATTTGATTGAAAGAAAAATCTCATTTTATCATTTCATTTTTTTTGTTTTGTTTTTTAAGTGAACTGAGTTGCTTGCACTGTTACATTTGGAACCACATATCTTCAGGGAAATAGATACAAACCTTAAAAGACAGTCTTTTAATAAACTCTTCAGATTTTTTTTTCACATGAAAAGGCATCTTTGGGAAAGGAATTAGGTTTTCTTCCTCATATCTTATGTGTAGCTGTAGTTACTAAAAATGGATTCATTGCTTTAAAAATGTAAACATATAAATTAACTTTACTCTGTAAACTCTCATGATGTGGTATAAAAGATTTGGCAGAATGAACTTGTTTTATGACTATTCATTGCTTAAAATTAGAATGAAACCCTGTTACAGCAGCTTGGGACAAACCAGACCTGGTTAATCATATATTTAATTTGTGAAGAGGGTTTAGAACAGCACATGAAAATAAAGACACTGAAGATTATAGAGCTCTTCGATGAGGGAAAAAAAGAAAAAACACACACACACACACACACCAAAGTGTTTGCTAAAATTTTCAAAGCTAGAAAAGAAAACATATTCAAGAGCAACTTATCTGATCCTTCATCAAACTTGAAATCTTGGCCATTTTCATTTTTCAAATGAGAAAACTGGGGCTTAGAGAGGATTAAGGGTCTGCAAATAATCGGTAGCACTGGGTCTAGAGCTTCTGGCCAGATGGGCCTATGACAGTGGATTAAGAATCAACCAAATGTTTATGTAAACACTTTTGAAGTGCTCCAGACTTCCCTGGCAAATATCCTCACTGGAGATTTCAGGTAAAGGTTAGATTAAATCAGGGCTGGGGAACATTTTTGTGGCCACAATGTCCACTGATCTATTGAGGGCAAGAATGTTGCTTTGGCATTATTAATTTACATATATTTATAGAGAATTTACAATTATTTATATATTATAGTGATATATTATTTTATTAATTTACATGCTAAGTTATTTAGCACATAGTGTGTGATTAGTAAAAGGTGTCGAATGAATTAACTTGGCTGATATTAAAGAGATGAACTAAATTCAGTGGATTTAATGGATGTAAACACAATGAAAAGGAAGAATTTTTATGAAAAGAAGTGTCACCTAGTGTATTCTCCTTAAACATCCGTGGATTATTTGATTTGACAGCAGAGTCCCTGTAATAGCCAAAGGCTTCCTGGAGTCCCTGTAATTGATTTATATTTTCAGGTTTCCTGGGGTCATCCCATTGTAGGGATTTATAAGGAGATGTAAGACTTCCAACATGACAGAGCTGAGGATGTGCCACACTTAGAGACACTGAGGTAGACCCTGATACATATGGGCATGTTCCTATGGGCAGACAGAGTGCAGTGAATTTATAGAAGAAATCATGTAGCATCCACATATATAGTAGACAGGACAAGCAAGTATGTATGTTGCTCACAGAGCAGCAGTGACATTGGATGAAAGGGATATGTACACTTAAAAGCTTAGAGTATGAAAGCGCCACTCAGAACTTAGAGCCCAGGACAATTGGGTCTGAAACATATAGATAACATTTTATGAGAAGTGAAGCAGGTGGATTTTAATAAATAATAGCCATTGTCTGGTAGCCATTTGGCTGCCATGGTCTTCTGCACAGGATTGGAACCTCACCCGATTGTGGGGAAATTACTTAACTTTCTTATTTTCAGTTTCATCTTATCTGAAATGGGAAGAAAAGCTGTTCTTGGAAAGGAATGTAAGATTTAGATTTACTTTCAATGATTTAGAATCCCTAAAGCTAAGCCAAAGGTTAATAATTGGGAGCGTCATGATGAACAAGCAGTGGTTTATATGACCCTCTGCAGCCTTCAGTTAAAAACAATTTTACTCTTGTTTCCCAGGGAAGAAATCACAGGGATAATGCTCTTTCTTATTTTAAATCTCTCCTCTCAGCTCAGATGTGAGCAGAAGTTGACTGCACCCACCCCCTTCACCTTCTTAAGGGAGCCCTCCTTTTTAATGCTAACTGGTTAAAATGTATTAATAATTATCATTTGGAGTCTGTTAAGTTTGTTTCATCAACTGGTCTCTTCTCTTTGCTTAGCAGACCATAAGGTGTGAGGGAGTGTTTGCTGCTGAGAAATGGGTTGCTGATAATCTTGGGCTCCAAATAAAGCATCTGTGATGGTTTTGTTGTAAATAAGACTATTCAAAATGAAGGTTAACCTAATTTTCCTCTCCCTCTGCATATCGGGCGCTGGGCCCGCCACCACTGTCCTCCACAGAACGGCTACACGCCTTTGCACCAGGCCGCGCAGCAGGGTCACACGCACATCATCAACGTCCTGCTCCAGCATGGGGCCAAGCCCAACGCCACCACCGCGGTAAGGCAGACGCCACTGCCCCTCAACACGCTTTCTTCCTTTTCCTCTCTTGACCTGGTGGCTTCGTGTATGAGCTGAGTGAGGTCAGATTCCTCCTCTTTAATAAATAACCCCCTGGACTCTGGAAAGCCCCAGATTTTTGGGCAGACTTTCCAGAAGTCAGTGTGACTTCCCCAGAAGTGCTTGCCCTAGGAGGAAAAGCAGTCAGCCTGACTCTTTGGCTCTCTCTGGAGAGGGGGGCCCTCCTCTTGGACTGCTGGAACGTGCTCTGCTTACAGCTGGCTCTCAGATGTGAGCACGAATTGACCCCCTCGCCTTCTTAAGGGAGCACAGTAAGGGAGCTGCTGGCTTAAACAAAGCTCATTGGGTTGTGGAGCCATTGAAATGTAAACTAAGCGGTGCAATTAAACGAACTGGGATCCCGAGTGGCCTGGGTTGGATGCAGCCTGAATTGCTTGCTTGTGTTATTTTACTGCACAGTGAGTTTCTGCACAGTTGTAGCTAAATATGTTACCGTGTTCCCTACGGTAACATCTTACCTGCAGCAGATGGCCTAGCCTCTGATGAGAGATGAGTGTACCTGGTACTTGCTAACAGGTTTTGGAGGCGTCGTGAGGCACTTTCTTAAGCGCAATACAATATTTGTAGAAGATATTTGACAACCTTAGGGTTAAAGCGTCAAGTGCTTCTTATTAAAAAGAGCAAGCAGATGCAAGCTTGTTGTGTTACCATGGTGACCTGGGCTATAGTCTGAAGAAGTTACAAAGACAGATTTAGACGTAATGGTAAAAACTAGTGATTTTCCTAAGCTGTGCCTTGTTTTGGAAGGAAATGCTGGCTCATGCAGAGCAGCGGGTGAGCTCATTGGCTCACATCGCAGTCCTCTCTCTTATTTCTCACTCTCTTTCTTTCACTCTCTCCTCAGAATGGCAACACTGCCTTGGCGATTGCTAAGCGTCTGGGCTACATCTCCGTGGTCGACACCCTGAAGGTTGTGACCGAGGAGGTCACCACCACCACCACAGTGAGTATAAGTGACTGATTAGCTTCAGCCCTGTTATCTTCGTTTTCAAACTAAATACACATACAGTACTTTTTCACTCACAAGATGCTTGGGGCTTTTAGTTTTGAACTTCTTTTTGTTGAATGTATTGTAGCACATACATAGGAGTATGCAGAAGTAAGTGAATTCACACAAGGAACACAGGGCTTCAGCTTCCTTTACTCAGCATCTATCCCTACAAAATGTGTGAATATAGTTTTATAATATTTAATTCCTTTTTCTGTGACTGGTTTCTTATTTTCTGGCTCCTCTGCCCTTTTCCTTTAGTTGTGTATGACACCTACCGCTGGCAAAGCGGTAACACACTCCACTGCAAACTTCTTATCTTAGCCAGGAGGTCAGGCCAGCCTCTGGAAAGACCCTGCTCCTCCCAACACTGTGCTCATGACTGGGTCACATGAACTCCCAGTGAGAGGAATTCATCCTTACTTTGCATCTTATTTCTGATTATTATTTTTTAATTCAAAAAGAGAATTCCTTGTGCTTACTAGGTAAATTGTGCCTGTATAGTAAAAACGTATATTTTTAAATTTTTTATTTTCTCTGTTTTGAATACAACTGCTGACTCTCCATGACAAATCAGTGATTATTACTGGCCTCTGCTAGAGAAGCTCTAGAAGAGTAAAGACCATGATAATACTGAGTCCTAATGCTCCTGTACCATTCAGTGGGAGCAAAGTTTAAAGGAGGCCTCTTGAGAGGGGGCTCCTACCTGAAAGTGGAAGTGCTGTTACATTTGCATTTATTCACTCACTAACTTTCTACTTTAAGCATGAATTAAAGAATAGCTCTTTCATTTATCTTCATAAAGTAGAAAAGTAGAGGAACAGTAAGACATGAGAAGCTCTTCAAAGACAGTAAGACCACAAATGAATAAATAATTCTGAAGGAGGTTCTAGTAAATGCTGCAAACTAAAAATGCATATAGAGTTTGAAATGCTTGTTTTTTTGACAGATGTGAGGAAAAAGAAAGGAATTTTGTTCTTCAGGCTGACAGTACGTTCCTGTTGACATACATCGAAGTGACGGACTACAGTTGGTTTAATGTGCAGTTTTAAGCAGAGTGGTCTATGATTTATTAATGAGCTTCAAGACACAAACTGAATTTAGATGGGAGAGAATAGCACTCCTTGTTTTCTGAGGCAGAATCTTAAAACCTTTGGCCAGTGCACCACAATATTTTTAAAGATTTAAAGTATAACTTTATAAATTATATAAGAGAAAAACAGGTCTTGTCACTGCCTGGCACCATACTTGTAGGTCACTATATTTAATAGTTTTTTCTTACTTTATGATTTCTTATACCAGGAATATCTTCATGTTAAGGGCCTACACATACATGCCACTTCATTTGATATCTTTAAAACAATGTGTACATCACAATACATGAAGCCTCTAGTGGCAAAATTGGCCAAGCACACCTGTTCGGCCATTAGAAGTCATGTTTTCTCTCAACTTTATTAGCTTTTCCCTGCTCTGGGAATAATGTATGTTTATTTTACCAAGTTATCACTAGATGGCAAGCTCGTATCTCTTGTTATCTTGTACCTACTTTGCTTCCATTCATTTCATTAACTGATTTATTCCTTCATTATTTACTGGGCATAAAATATGTGCTAAGTTCTGTGCTAAGTGCTGAAGAGTTATCAGTGGTGAAAACATTACTCCTTCCCACCAGCAACTTCAGTGTCATGAGAGTAGAGAACGAGAATCAGGCTTGGTAAGAAAATAAATTCATATTTTACACAACAGAACTATGGAACTTATATGTCTGGTTTCAAAGAGATCTTGGGTTTGTAGATATTACTCAGGTGAATGACTTCAAACAAAGATCTCTATTTAAAAAGGAGCAAATAAGCATTCTCTGGTTGGTCTCTAAATACTGTAATTGCTGTCTCTGAATAAGTTCTCAGTGTCCTTGTCAGAAGTCAGAGACAAGATCATCTCTCTACCACATCTAGCTCTGGAGAAGACAGGGGGCTGAAAATTCCTTTTAGAACCCTCTGTGAGCTTTCTTCTCTGGTAACTATTATTCTCTACATTCTGTAGCTGAGCATTGCTCCATCAAAAGTCACTATACTTAGAATTCAAGTTTCTAGGTGAAAAGTCAATTAAAATAGAAAACATAACAGCATTTCTGCTTTCAGTTAGGACACTAAGAAATCATTGTCCACATGAACTAAACAAGTAACTCTGTTATCTAAATGGATAGTTTTAGTGGTTACATGTTTTGATGCTGGTCTCTCTTCACTGTGTGCTGCTCTTTCAATTGGTTTCTCTTATAATTGTGATCTTAATTGTTTTGTGAAATGGAATTTTGGGGTAAGGATTGGAAGAAGAGACTTATTCTCATCTATTCTGAGAGTCTTCTTACAATAAACTTCCTCTCTTTGGAAAGAGATTTTCAATCATTCTTTTCCCAGATAATATTTTTTCCACACAATGTGTTATTAATGATATTAAAAAACAGTAATATTTAAGTTTTAAAATATGTAAGGCATTGAGGGCAGATCTAAGCTTCAAATTTAGGTTGTCGGGTTTTAAATCCCATGTTCTTAACCTCTCTCATATAACTGACTTTGGTTTTGCTGAAAATAGCTTAATAGGAATTTTGTGAAGAAACTGTTTTCACTTAATTTTCAACAGAAAGAAAAACCACTTAAATAGTGCTCTTTATTGATTTTTGTGGAGTTTCACATTCAATATCATTTTCTAAAATCTACAGTCACTAAAAATAATTGGAAACTACTGATGATAGTGTAATAGACAACTTAAGTTAAATTTAAAAAATGTTAATGTTATTATCATCGCTTAAATGCAACAGTTGCATTACACCTGCACAACTGACATATTAATTTAACATGAATTGGATTTGTGTGATGTGCCATATGAGCAACCACGTAGTCCTTTTGATCGAAGAAAGTTTCCTTTCCTGTTCTTCCTTTTGAGTTCTTTACCTGGAAGTAGGAATAAAGTCATCGTGTAGAGACCACAGTGAGACAGTAGTTTGTAAAGGAAAAACCACTTCTGTAGAAACTTCTGAGGCACTTCGGAATTGTGGTTTGTTTCCTTAACCTTTGCTTTTCTAACTTTACTTTGTGAGATGCAGCAGGGAATATGAGACAGTTTAGCATTCTCCTGGGATTACAATCACTATATGTTTGCCAGAATGGATACCAGAATGGTAGAGACACATTTCTGGCGACAGAAGCCAGCAAGCCCAGTTCACTAATGCAGCTTGGAAGAACTGTGACATATGACTCACCCTTCAACTAATTGATCAACCATCATCAATTATTTCTATTATTTGTATAATCTTAAAGTAATTGTGTTTTATGTTGCATATAATTGGTATACAGACCATAAATTACTGAATAAGTTAGTAAAATAAAAATATTATATTATGTTATTACTTGATCATTAAGGAATATTTAAGTAAACTGCAGAAAATGTGAATATTCTAAATCCTAAATCTTACCTGATGCCACAGGTCAGTTAACATGAAAATCAGGGGAGGAGGGGATAAAGAGGAGTTGTCTAAAGGGTACAAAAATACAGTTAGATAGAAGGAGTAAGATCTAGTGTTAGGCAGCACAACAGGCTAACTAGAGTTAACTAAAATGTGTATTTCAACATAACTAGAGAAGTGGATTTGGAATTTCCCCAGCTCAAAGAAATGACAAATGTTTGAGGGGATGGATATCCCAATTACCCTGATTTGATCATTATATTTACGTTTATATCAAAATATCACTTGTACCCTGTAAGTACGTACAACTATGTATACACAAAAATTTAAAAATTTTAAAAATAGGAGCCCTAAAAATTGCAATACAATAAATACTTGTAAAGTCGTTTGGCACCTTTTGGGGCAGAGCCAAAATGATTCTGCAAATATGGGTCATCGGTTAGAAGTTAAATTGCCATTCTTGCACAAACAATATCAATACATATTATATTATGTATATATACATGCTATAATGTGTATGTTTATATGATATTTATATGTCCTGGGTACTTTCCTGTTCTTTCTTTTTTTTGGAGACAGGATCTCATGCTGTTGCCCAGGCTGGAGTGTAGTGGTGCTATCATGGTTCACTGCACCTCAGGTGATCCTCCCACCTCGGCTTTCAGAGTAACAGGGACTACTCGGGAGTAGTAGGTGGGCAGGTGCCTTGGCCTCCCAAAATGGTGGATCATTTGAGACTAGCCTGGACAACATGGCAAAACCCTGTCTCTATAAAACAACACAAAAATTAGCCAGGAGTGGTGGCACTTTAAAAAGCATCTACCCTAGCTTTTCTAGAAAAAAAAACAGTATTCAAATAATATTTAATTTAGTTATTAAAGTTATATTAATATGTGTGATTGGTATAAATATGTTTAGAAACAAAAACAAGTTTAGCTTGAACTTTACTGATGGAAGCCATGGATGTGGGCATTAAAAGGTGGCATCATAACCAAGATTACTCAGTATGCTGTAGTGGCTTAGTGATTATGTGATATAAATGCAATTGTTGACCAGGGGGATTGCCTGAATGAGGGTTGGCTAAGTGAAGATCAGTTAAACACACAGTTTCTTTTGTATAGAACAAATCAGATATTGACTACTATTTGTAAAGCAGAATGTTAAAAACCCCTACTTTATTTTCTACATTTTTCATATCGTGATTAACAATATAAATTCATTATTAAATCTCTCTTCTGTCTATTACGTACTATTTCTTTTGCCATATTATCTAATTTAATTATATCCCATTAATCTTGTACTTAGCATCCTACTCATTTTAACTTCTAAAGTAGTTTCTAATCTTGACCATAGTATATTGGATTCTGTGGCTGAAAGAGATGTCCATGATAATTTCATTATAGCTTTGTTCTCTATGTACTATTCAGAGGTAGTTGCATAAAACCATGTTTATGTTTAAATAATCAAGTTTTCAAAGGACATTTTGTTTAAAAGGAAAATATGTATTCATTTCTTGTTACATTATACATATGTAGGACTACTTATTTGCCATCCATTCAACAAATATTCACTGATGGCCTTCTAAAGGTCAAATACCTTCTCATGTATAAATGGTATTATATTTATGACACTGTATATAGAGGCCATTTTTAATATCTATACAGAAAAATATCAGTCACCAATGTGATCACAGTGTATTACTTTTTCTGTTGCCACATATATTTGCTGATAATTCTGATAGCATTCAGTTACCAAACTGAAGTAGATTATTATTTCCACTCTTACAAATAAGTACAAAGAAAATGTAGTCCCATTATCAGCACCTGAAAATAGAAACTGAGATGACCAGGCAATGAAACTTAGTCATTTAAAAAGTATCTCCAGCAATTGTTTTCAAACAGAGAATTATCTCCTTATGAAATGTTTACTATGAAGGACAAATACTCTAAAACATTTCTGCAAAAATTAACTTTCTAATACAGTCTAATATAGTAGACATCCTTTCACTTTTTTTTTTTTTTGAGACAGAGTCTCGCTCTGTCGCCCAGGCTGGAGTGCAGTGGGGCGATCTCGGCTCACTGCAAGCTCCGCCTCCTGGGTTTACGCCATTCTCCTGCCTCAGCCTCCCGAGTAGCTGGGACTACAGGCACCCGCCATCTCGCCCGGCTAGTTTTTTTGTATTTTTAGTAGAGACGGGGTTTCACCATGTAGACCAGGATGGTCTCGATCTCCTGACCTCGTGATCCACCCGTCTCGGCCTCCCAAAGTGCTGGGATTACAGGCTTGAGCCACCGCGCCCGGCATCCTTTCACATTTTTAAGTATTCCCAAAAAGTTGAATAAAGGCCAGCCGCAGTAGCTCACATCTGTAATACGAGCACTTTGGGAGGCTGAGGTAGGCAGATCACCTGAGGTCAAGAGTTCGAGACCAGCCTGGCCAACATCGTGAAGCCCCATCTCTACTACAAATATAAAAATGACCCAGGCGTGGTGGTGCACGCCTGTAATCCCAGCTACTCGGGAGGCTGAGGCAGGAGAATCGCTTGAACCTGGGAGACGGAGGTTGCAGTGAGTTGAGATCGCACCATTGCACTCTAGCCTGGGCAACAAGAGTGAAACGACATCTCAAAAAAAAGAAAAAAAAATGTTGAATAAGATGTCATAGTAGGGTAGTCTCTATGTTATATTTTAAATGCAAATCATTTTCCTGCAATTTATACACTTTCCCTAATACAGGAAAATGAATCTCAAATTGAGCTACACAATAAACCTACCTAAGGAACCTTTAAAAAATACCCTGGTCCCTATTATAGTGGGCCCGATCCCTATGGATTTTGATTTAATTGGTCCATTATGGGACCCAAGCAACAATATTTTTAAAATTTTTTCTAATAATTGTAATATGTAGCTATAGTTGAATACCACTGATACAGAACATAGGCTATAATTTATTGGTGTTAAATTTCTAAATTAAAATTTATAATAAAGTAATAATCAAATGGTATATTATAATAGTCTTTTTGAGTTTGTTCATTCAACAAATATTTATCAACCACCACTATTCTCCAGATTTTTGGATGGATACTTTTGTTTTTCCTGCAGCATTTAGTTTGCTTTCAGTGAATAAGACACTGAATAAAACTATTTAAACATCTCTAGAAATATGCAGGCAAGCTGAATTTACAACCCTTGTCTCCAATGGTGCCTTCATGTGAGTAGCAGGAGACTTTCTTTACTTTCTCTGTTTCTTCCTGTCTTTTAACTAAAATTCCACCCAGAGACAATCCATTTCATCATGATGTGGATTTTAAATTTATTTTTTGCATAATTTGATATTACCAAGTTTTTGATATACTTTGAGAAGCTCCTGCTATGTTTCAGGTGCTGTGGAAACAATCTTCCTCTTAAATGACTCACACTCTCGTGTGGGGGCAGATAAGCAGAGAGGGCACACACAGTGCGTAGTGTATGACACAGCACACACGATGCTCTAGCAGTACATAGCAGCAGATAAACACAGTTAAACAAAGACATTCACTGGGGAGGATCAGGGAATGTTTCTCCAAGAAAGTCACATCTAACCTGAGCCAAGAGAAGAGGGGAAAGGAGATTTCTGGTAAATGAGAGAATATGTGGAAAAACTCAGAGGCATGAGAGAATATGACCTGTCAAAATAAAGGCAGCTCAACACGATTGTAGCATGGAATGAGAGATGAGGCCTTGCTACCTCTCCCTCTTTACTGAATCACAGGGCTCTTCTGAGCCAGTTTAGTCAGTTTCCTGAAGAAAATGAAGAGCCACCAAAAAGCTCATGCAGTATCACATTATGATCACTTCCCCTTAACACACAGATATTATATATGTATATAGTCAGAGTTGCTCAGTGAAATTTGATTAACCAGTTGAATTTCTTTGTAAATATATTTGAAGTTATCTACTGCTTTTGGAAAGAAAATAATTGATGATAGGTTCATTATAGCCATTCAAACAATTCTCTAATGTCTATGTCAAAGCTTAAACAACTAGACAACCTATTTTTTGTACTTTGGTGGCTTTAGTTGAAGATGTTACTCTTATGTCAAGGGATTCATTTTCTTTTAAAGTTTCCATGACAGTGTCAATTGATGCCCTTAATGTATTTTCACTACAGAAACTGAAGGTTTGAATTTGAGACTCAGTAGTCTTTAGGTGATGCTCAAAATCATGAGATTTGGATTTTTATGTTTTTGGGGGGTACATACGTCTTTTATTTATCTATTTTAGTTGGCAAATAAAAATTGTACATATTTATGGTATACAATGTGATGTTTTGATACATACATACACACACACACATTGTGGAATGGCTAAATCAAGCTTATTAACATATCTATTACCTCCACATACATATCCTTTTTTTTGTGATGAGAGCACTTAAAATCTACTCTCAGCAATTTTCAAGTATACAGTACATTGTTATTAACTGTAGTCTCCATGTTTTACAATAAATCTCTTGAATTTATTTCTCCTAACTAATATTTTGTATCTTTTAACCGACATCTCCCAAATGCTCCTCCCCCTTCCTTCTCCAACACCTGGTCACCACCAGGTGTCTATTCTCTGCTTCTATGAGTTTTTTAGATTCCACATATAAGTGAGATTATGCAGTATTTGTCGCTATGTCTAACTTCTGTTATTTTGAAAAATCACTGATACATTTCATGTCTAAAATAGTGCCAAGCATGCAGTAGACATTCAAAATTTTCCTTGAGTGCATGAATGATTATAAAAGTCCAGAGGCTCTTCACTTTTAAGATGCATTTAATACTGAGTTACAATAATCATAATAAATTATGCTAGCTAATATTTATGGAGTGCCGCCATATGCCAAGCACTATTTTTAGAGCTCTTGCATATATTACATCATTTAATCTTCATAACCATTTTATGAAGTACTTTTCTACCCTTTATTTATTGTTGAGGAAATTGAGGCACAGATAGGTTAGGGGACTTGCTAAGGCCTTATAGGTAATAAGTGATGAAGTTAGAATTTGAACCCAGGCAGCTAACCTCAGTTCCTTGTCTCCTAACCTTACACTTTACATTAGGAACGAAAGGCAGTGGATTGACAACCTTGGAGTGCTATTGTGTAAGGCAAATAAGCAACAAACCAGAACTGTAACCCAGTGAAATAATAAAAAGATGATTTGATCCTCTGATCCCAGAAAAGATGTGTCATATTTTCTGCCCAAATAGTTTATATCTTTCACATTATTTACAGCTTCTTTTCTAATGGCTTTGCTTTTAATACATTGCATATGTTCATTGCTTCTTTTTAAAGCTTTTCTGGAAACATCGCTTAGTTCATTTTAGGGAAGCTTTGAAAACATCAATCTGCCTTCTCAATACAACTAATTATTATTAATAATACAATTGCTAAAGAATTTATTTTTCAAATGAGAACTCAAAATAATGAACTGTCTCTTGTACAACTTCTCTGGCGTAAATGATCATTTATCTTCAAAAAGAACAAATGAGTTTTCATGAAAGCAAATTTCCAAAATATACACGTGGGAAAGATGCCGTAGTCAAGGCTCAATGGCTTGCTGCTGCTGTTGAGCGTGGCCTCCTATGTGATGCTTTTCATCTTTTGTTTACTTTTGGTTTCAACTTGAACATTAATGGTTTTTGTTTTTCCAGACTATTACAGAAAAACACAAACTAAATGTTCCTGAGACGATGACTGAGGTTCTTGATGTTTCTGATGAAGAGGGTAAGACTTCTATTCAATCTTCTATGACACCTGTCATGTTCTTACACAAGGGCAAGTCACCCTTTTTTTTTTCAGAGACCAAGCTGGTTATGTGGATGACAGAATCTTAACATTTAAAGTCACTTTTTCACCTTTGTTTCAATACATTTACTTTTGCCGTGGCAGCAGGAGCCAAGGAGCAGTTCTGATTAGTATATTTTTTTCTGGTATTATCTCTTTTTTCCTAGCATTATAATTAATGGCTATTAAATAATATGACTGGAAAAGGAGAAAAACTGGAAACTGGCCATGTGTTAAAATAGCTATATATTAACACAATTGTTATTAAATATGTTTGAATTATGTTAAAAATCTTTTTTTATTCAAATGCCTTTAAGTAAAAACTTTAAAGTATACTCCATCAAGGAGTGTTCTTCTTCAGCCAAGAAATCTCTGTATTCTGGTTGGTTCATAGGTACAGAATATATTGTAAGCCCAGAGGAAAAGAGCCTTAGAGAAGGTTTAAAAATAGTACAGCAGGAAGTAGTACAAATTCAACAGAAGAATGTATTATTTAAGTCAGAAAATATCCCCCCTATAATTTTAGAGTTGATAAAAATGATCTCAGGCAATGGCTTCCTAAGTCCCAGGAAGTCTGCTTTCCTAAAGGAGCAGTGGGGACTGCCTGGAGTGGGTGTGTGACACTGGGCTAGAGCTGGAGATGGGCCAGTAGGATGTCCGGCTCCCTATCTCTACTTCAACTAGAGTAGCTGACTTTTCTTCATTTTGTATTTTGAATTTCCATGTAATATTCCACTTGGACCAAAAAAAAAAATTTGCTACTAAAAAATCATGAAAGCAGCACATACAAATTTTTTAAGCATTTTTTATGAGGAGATAGAAAAAAGAAAGAAAAAAACCACGCAACCAAGTTTCAATAGTGCAGCAATTCATCCACTGTACATGATTGAAAAATTACTGCCATATATGTACATGAAAATGTATGTTTGAAAAATTATTGCTATTAACAATGGCACTAGGTTTAATGCTAATTGCTTTTACAGACAAATATTAAAGATGTTTCTTTAGGTTATTCAAGATAAAATCATAAGATAAAACTTCACATTGAGATTTCCTTATTTAGAACCAACCTGTCGAATCACCTATTGGTAATAGGTATTGAGTTTTCTCAGCTTTTATAAGAATTTATGACAAGAATGAACAATTGTTGGATCAATGTATTATTTTGAATAAATTCAAAGGTATACCCAAAGCCAGCAGTTCCAAATATTTAGTATAATTTTGTGTTCTATCTTGCAAACTAGTTCTCAGCATTCCTATATGCATATCATATTTTGTTTTGTGAGATCATCTTTCTTATCTTTACTTGTATGTTGAACAGCTCTTAAACAGTTTGGTGACCACTTTATTGATGGGGAGGCACTTAGTGATTCAGGTACCCTTGGAGGAAATTTTTGGAGTGAAAACTTTTCTTTGCTTTTAATTTTTCTTAGCTGGATAGAACAACTTGCTTAAATCTGTATGCCTAACACTAATCTGTTTCTTTTGAAATAGCATGTGTAACATGAGTGAAATTGTATATGTGTGCATTTGAGTGTGCGGATTTTATTAACTTAGAAGCTTAAAGTCATGAATTGTTTGTACTGTTAATGATTTTGCAACTATTATTGAGACCTGTTAACATAATTATAATCTAGTGAACATTATATAAATATTTTCCACAACTAGTATCTTTTCTTAGAATGTAAATTTAGAGAAAAGTAATTCTTTTGTTAGTTGACATTGAGCTAGCATGAACATAATAATAACTAAGTTAGACCACTTGAAATAAATGCAGTTTATATCACCTTCTGGGTTGATGATATATTTTAGGTGTGATTAAAAATATATTAATAGTTATATGATTTTTAAATATAGCTAAGAATAGAAATAAAGTAACATTTAAAAATTGTTTAGGGTGAATTTGGCATATAAGGAAACCTGAATAATATAAGATATTTTATCTAATAAGAAGTTTCCAGAGTACATGTGGTACCACTTTAAGCAACTCTATTACATGAAAAATTAAACTTATAAATCAGATAAATTGAATAGTGATTATTCAATTTAAAAATAGCCCTTTATTTACAAAATAATTGCTGGAGAATTCTATTAGTTAATTCATTTAAAGTATTTAATATTGAGTTTATAAAAGAAATTTATACAAAATAGCCTCTCAGATCTGCCTATTGTATTAAATGAGATGAATTATAACATTCTGTACTTTCATTATTAAAAATGTTATATATTAAATATTACTGGTGATAAGAATTCTTGGTTTGTGAAGAATATTGGTGAATGACCAAGATTATCTTTTGCGGTAAGAGAAGTCCATTTTTAGAAATAGCCAAAACTTAATAACCTTTCTTTCCCAGAAGAAAATTCAAGTTGAATAATTTTCATGTAAAGGATCTGTTTGAGTATTGATAAGTAACTTTTTCATAGAAAGAATTAGTGTGAAGGAAATTGGCTGGTTGACATTGCCAATGCCAACCCTTTAATGTTTTGTGAAGTTAATATGTTTTTATAAAACCTGCTATCATCCATGTGGACAGAATGCAGCCACATGTGTTTGAAAATTATTAGCTAATCCCTGTTTTCTCTACAGTCTATTGTTTATTAGTAGCAATAGTATATCGATACCCAAAAAGAGTATTCAAACTCTTGCCATTAAGAATGCCACTATGTTTAATGCTAATAGCTTTTAAGGATAAATATTAAAGACATTTCTTTAGTTTCTTCAAGATAAAATCATAAGGTAAGACTTTACATTGAGATATTCTTACACTGAGATATCCTATCAGGCTAACTTGCTGTATACATATTAAAGTAATCCACAATATCCACTCATGAATCCAATTAACAAATAGTGAATGTGATGTTATTGTGTGGAAAGCTCTGTAACTGGTGCCACAGTGGAATCAAAGGTGAGCATGAGGCAGGTCTTAGGAAGCCTATATAGAGAAATAATGTATATATTAAAAGCAGCATAATGGAAGGCACTGTGTTGTCAGGTTTTCATATCCACTTGGGGAGATCAGGAGCTACATATACTTAACACCATCTCATGAACATGCTGAGAAATGAGAGAGTAATAACCGGGTGCATAGATTGTAGGGATTAGATAAGGAACAGTATGGGAAAATCTTGAGATAGGAAAGTACAAGAGAGAGACACAGAGTGGCAGAATCCTCCAGTCATTCGGTTTGCTGATGCATGAAAACATACCGGGCTCAGCTGTGGACTCTTTGAATTCTTTGCTGAAAAGCCTGGGAAACACAATACCTTAAAGATTTCAATTAACGATGAAAACATTTAAGCCTGTTTTTACAAAGATTTAACCATCAGTGGTACATAGAAGGAGTTTTTTGGGAAGAACCTGGAAGGAAGCAGAAATCTAAGAAAAGAGAAAGCATTTACTAAACCTCCATAATGCTAGGTACATGTCTCATTTAATCCTTATACCATCCCTGTGACACAGGCTGTGGATACCGTTCCATATATATATATATATGTATTTTTTTTTTTTTGGTTAAGGAAAGGCTTATTTTTGGAGAATGAGGCCTGGAGACATTAAGTAGTTTGTTCAATGGCACGCAGCTATTAAGTGGTGGGTGTGGAATCAAAACCTAGTATGAAAAGTATTGTAATAGCACAGCCATGATATAAATATCATCCTTGTGGAAGAACATGGCCGTGAAATGCAAGGAAAAGACAGAAATGGGAATTCAGTCTTAGAGAATTATAGCATCCAGATTTAACGAAAGATGTGAAGGTAATCCTCTAAGTCTTCGTAGGATCATGAGTTGATCCCTGTCTTCACTGACTCGGCTTCCCAGCCATAAATGATGAGGTGGGGCTCGAGATTTTGGCATCTGTATAACCAAAATGCCTATAGAATTGTGACTTATGTATGCCTTATTCTCATGAATTCATGAGTGGGTGGCTTGTGCATATATCTGTGCTAGTACTCTGGAATGATGTGTACTGGTAATCAAGAGAACTCCAGACTGGCTGAATGTTGGGATGAAATATAGAGGCGCCTTCTCCTTTGATACGCTCACTTCTGTTGTGAACACTTAACACTTAGTGGGGCTCTTCATCTCAGCTTTCAGCCTTTTTTTCATGTCTCAGCAGGCATAATACTTGCTTGAGAGGGAGTGGGTTCTGTAATGTTTCAGATAATCTCCTTGCCAGCATTGTGTGGGGTTGTCAGGAAGGGGAGCCATTCCACCTTTTTTTTTTTTTTTTTTTGAGATGGAGTCTTGCTCTGTCACCCAGGCTGGAGTGCAGTGGTGTGATCTTAGCTCACTGCAACCTCCATCTCCCAGGTTCTCCTGCCTTTAGCCCCAGAGTAGCTGTGACTACAGGTGTGTGCCACCACGCTAATTTTGTTATTTTTAGTAGAGACTGGTTTTCACCATTTTGGTCAGGCTGCTCTCGAACTCCTGATCTCAGGTGATTGACCTGGCTTGGCCTCCCAAAGTGCTGGGATTACAGGTGTGAGCCACTGTGCCTGGCTGCCATTCCACTTTATTTAAGTTATTCCCGTGCTATTGTCACCTGTGTCCTACAGGGGTTAAATATACCACTCACTGTCACTGAGGAATCTGTGTTTTCTGGGTATCAAAACATCAATTGTACATAAAAAGCCTGCAGTACACTGATGCTTCACAGTTAGTACAAAACAGTTTTCACAAAATTGTTTGGAAACATTGGATAATAAAACAACAAGAAAAAGCTAAGTCATTAACCTGGGAATCATCATTCTATTAAGTGAGTAAATAGATAACAATCAGAAGGAAGTTATTCCAAGTGTAGGAAATAATAAAGAAATTCATTTTAGGTTTGTTCTATAATGTAAAAACTAAAGGTTGCTTTGGTTTTGTTCTGTTTTCACATTGAATAAGTAAGTTGAAACAAAGAAAGTATATAATGATTCTCTTAAAGCTGTCTGAGTTGTACAAAATTCTTTCCAAGTCTAATGGCACTCTATTCAAGCAAATAAGAGCTAAAGCTTTTAATCTGAATATTATTTTAAATCATCTTTTCTCCCCCCTTGGCTTGGGCAAGGAAGTAGTTGTGCTAGTTGCTCATGTAGGGAATTTTCAAAGAGAAGCATATTGACAAGGGGATGGGTAAAGAAAATGAGTTCTGCTGTGGACATGCTAAATCTGAGATGCTTACAGAAAATTTAGATGGAGAAGTCCAGAAGGCAATTGCAATATAGATACAAAGTTCATGAGAGAGGTCTGGGACCAATACAGGTCTGTGTATAGTTAGTGGACCTCTAAGTCCATGTGATAATATGTGAAATAAGAAGAAAGGGCAGATGGAAAATATCAACATTTAAGAGAAGTAGAGACAGGGAAGAAAGACTCAAAAAATGTAGGGGGAAGACCAGGAGAGATTTGTGTCAGAGAAATCAAGGAGAATAGTTTACCAAATAAATCACTTCTCACTGCTGATTAATTGCTGAAATTAGCAAACATCTGCTTGATAAGTTTAATTGTTAACAAGGAGGAGTCAGAATGTGAAATAAAGAAGGTCTAAGAGTTTGGGAAAGAAGCTACCATATTTCAGAGATCACAGAAATATGGATATTTTATCCATGGAAGGGGAAAGACCTCCATAGAATCTGTAACAGAGGAGAGAAGGTTGAAGATGAAGGGCCTAGCAGGCAAGGTATCTAGGAAGATGGGAGGGGATGAGGCTTTGGAGGCAGGGATGGGCCAGCTTTACACTAGCAGAAATCTTCTCACCCACTAAGGGAAGCAAGAAAAGTATTTCAGGGGCTCATTAAATACATTTAAAACTTTGATTTGTATGCAGAATTTTCCAGTTATAGACCAACCTGGGTAATTTTTTTCCAAGTGATTTTTCACATTCTGTTAATTTCTGCTTGCATTCACTTTCCATCTTTTACTGCTGGTATGTATTACTGAATAGCATGATTTATATACAACTAACTGTCTTTGAGAGAAATTTTATATAGCACTGACAAGATTAGTCCCCAGAGAGGTGACTTTCCAGCTAATGCCAACACTGGGATAGGATTTAGACGCTGCTTTCAGCATTTAGGGACTTTGCTTCTTTGGGTCATTTCTCACTGAGACATAATCAAGACATTGGCTATATACCTACGGCCACCATAGGTGTACATAAAAATGCTAAAAATTCACTTTAAGTAGCACTGAACCTAGCAGGTGCCTCAGGCAGATGGCATCATAACAAAACCATCAAAATGCACAAAATAAGGGAGAACGTAAAGGACATTCACTCATGAACTCAGTGTAATCAGAGGTGGTCTTTTGTTTGTTTGTTTTTTGAGACAGGGTCTCACTCTGTTGCCCAGGCTGGAATGCAGTGGTGCGATCATGGCTCACTGTAGCCTCGACTTTCTGGGCTCAAGCAATTCTCCCACTTCAGCCTCCCAAGTAGCTGGGAATACGGGCGCATGACACCATGTCCTGATAATTTTTAAAAATTTTTAGTAGAGACGAGGTCTAGGTGTTGCCCAGGCTGGTTTCAATCTTCTGAGCTCAAACAATCCTCCTGCCTCAGCCTCCCAAAGTGCTGGGATTACAGATGTGGACCACTGTACCTGGCCAATCAGAGGCTTTAAATTTTTGTCTTGTCACCAGAGTCATAAAATTTTGATATATTTGATTAAAAATATACTCTTCAAATGTCCTTCTTTCTTCTAATAAGATTCTATTCACACAAGAGAGGAAGGCTGGGTTCCTCTAATTGATTGGCATGTTCTACCTGATCAAACACTGTGCCTTGCTCCTTCAGACATGGAGTCATTCCAGCCAAACTCTCTTCTTTTATCTTTACCTTTCTCACCTTTTCTTTCTTCACCCTTATAAACCTTCCTCACCCTACCAAGGTATAACAAGAGGGAAAGATAGATGGGAGAAATAAGAAAATTTGAAATGTAGGCCCTATTTTATTAAGGAGTTTTATGCATTTTTAAGAACCAAGAAGTTAAAGCTTATTTTGAGTTGTGTTTATTCCCTGTGACCATCTTGGCTGCTGAGAGACAGCAGTGAGAACTGGCAAATTAGGAGAAGCAAGATGAAATGCAAAAGCAAACAGACTCTGAGGAGGGACAGGATGCTGGAACCTGAGTAGTATTCAGAATTTGGTGCTGGAGTTTTTGGGAGAAGGGATGGGGTAGGAACCTGGGGGAAAGAAAGAGTATATAAGCAGACTTTTTTTTTTTTTGAGATGAGTCTCACTCTGTCACCCAGGCTGGAGTGCAGTGGTGCAATCTCGGCTCACTGCAACCTCCACCTCCTGGGTTCAAGCAATTCTCCTGAGTCAGCCTCCCAAATAGCTGGGACTATAGGTGTGCGCCACCACACCCAGCTAATTTTTGTATTTTTAGTAGAGATGGGGTTTCGCCATATTGGTCAGGCTGGTCTCGAACTGCTGACCTCAGGTGATCCACCTGCCTCGGCCTCCCAAAGGGTTGGGATTACAGGCCTGAGCCACTGCAGCCAGTCAACTTTTGGTTTTTAAATAATCTTTTTGGCTTTTTGCAATGGATCCATAATATGCAGCTTGCACTGTGCTTGTATTATGTGACAGATTCCGTATTCAACCATCCCCTTCACCTTTTCATGAAAAAGAATAGATGTAGTCTCCTGAAATGTTAATAAAACTCATATTTTTTTCTGAAAGTAATGTAGGCTTAATCCTAAAGCAGACTATGCCTATGTTTTGATAAATCTATAATTAGAATTCATCTTAGAAGTTTTTTCTCCTAGAAGTAAACAACAAGGGATATCCAAACTTAATATTAAAAGAATTAAAATTCAAGTGATTCTTCTTGGTAAGTACTAAGAAAATGAATCAAATGTTGTATCTCTAAGTTTTAGCACTGTATGGTTGTTTGCTGGTGTTCTGTGTTCTAGTGTGCAGTGAAGTTTCATCAATATCAAGGCAATGATGTTGATGCATTTCACAATCATGATCATATTTTGTAGTTGACATACATTCAGCAAGTAATCCTGCTTCTTCCTCTGATTGTTTCAAGGTGATGACACAATGACTGGTGATGGGGGAGAATACCTTAGGCCTGAGGACCTAAAAGAACTAGGTGATGACTCACTACCCAGCAGTCAGTTCCTGGATGGTATGAATTACCTGCGATACAGCTTGGAGGGAGGACGATCTGACAGGTATCTTCTAAAGCTTATACTTGATGTCAGCCAGAAATATCTGCAACATATTTTTTATGATGATGATAAAAATGTAGATGCAATTATTGAGCATTTCATAGGTACCTTGTTAATCTCAGCATTTAGAATATTATGTTATTTCATTGTCCAACAACTTTAAGATATGCCCATTTTAAAGAACAGAAAACTGAGGCCTAGAGAGATAAAATAACTTGGTAAAATCAAACAACTAGTAAGAAGCAAAACCATCATAAATAAGAGCTCTCATCATTTAAATGTGGCATTTTGCATCACTGGCCACTTTTTTCTCAAATTAAAAGAACAATTTTGCCTTATAGACATACTGAGCGGCATCAAGACACTTTGAATACTCTCCTGCCCCCACTTTTTTGTTAGGAACATAGTTTCTGTGAACAAAATATGTTGTGCGGCTGAATTAAAAAGAAATACATTCAGACATGGATGCAGCTGAAAACCATCATTCTCAGCAAACTATCGCAAGAACAGAAAACCAAACACCGCATGTTCTCACTCATAGGTGGGAATTGAACAATGAGATCACTTGGACACAGGAAAGGGAACATCACACACCGGGGCCAATTATGGGGAGGGGGAGTGGGAAGGGATGGCATTGGGAGTTATACCTGATGTAACTGACGAGTTGATGGGTGCTGACAAGTTGATGGGTGCAGCACACCAACATGGCACATGTATACATATGTAACAAACCTACACGTTGTGCACATGTACCCTAGAACTTAAAGTATAATAATAATAAAAATAAATAAATAAATAAATAAAGTTTTATTGAAATACAAAAAAAAAAAAAAAATACATTCAGAACAAAACTGCCTGAAACTGACTTTTCATGAAAAAGAATCCGAACAGAATCCCACGAGAGCCTGGATACAAGAAACAATCGGAGCAAAATCTGAGGGAGCCCAGCGTTAATAGACAAATCTGGGAGGTTTATATAATATTCTGAGATATATAATCAGTGTTACTTTTTGTTATTATTAACTAGTACAACTGGCACTTTTTTGTGGGTGCAAGTTATGTAATGACATTCTGTGGTTCCTCATCGAAAGTATGACTGATAAGTTAGGCTTGAATATGGATGTCATAGCTGGGTGCAGTGGCACATACCTATAGTCTTAGCTACTTGGGAGGCTGAGGTTAGAGGATCACTTGAGCCCCAGAATTCAAGTCCAGCCTGGGCAACATAGCAAGACACTCTCTTAAGACAAAAAAAAAAAAAAAAGAATAAGTTTGTCCATGTAGTGTAATGTGTTCTGCTAATCAATAATCTCAGGTTTATAGTTTTAAAGCTGGTACTATTGTAAGCTATTTTATGAAAATCCAGCATAGAGTCTAAGAAATAAATACCTTAAAGAGTAATGAAGTCTAAGTGCATAATTAGCAAAAACAAACTTTTATCGGGCTTTTTCCTTGAGCACCAATGCCCCCTTCCACTATCTTTTTTTTTTTTCTTTAGCAAGATAGGCTTGCTAACTTCATAGCCTAATGAGATGGGAGAGGACATAAGCTAGTGGTACACGTAGAGTGCCACTGAAGCCCTGAGGCTCTAGCTTCCTGGAGCAGATGAAACCAAACTGAGACCAAATGATGAGTAACAATGATGAGGAAAAGTGGGGAGAGCGTTTGAAGCCTTAACAAGGTCTTGAGCAAAGGCTCGCAGGGTGTATGAGAAAAAAGGGAGTGCAGTGTTGCTGGAGTGTAAGTGTGGAGGACGGGAATTATATTTGCATAGCAGGTGGATCCTTCTGCCAGTGAGAAAGAGGATGAATTTTAAAGGAGAGTTTCAAAGGGCTAAACCTGGAGATTGCAACCATTCTGAGAAGCAATTGTGCTTGTATTAACTGCAGGTGTCATGAGAGGACTAGCACTCTAACCTTGGTGATAGTCATGGAGAGAATTTCAGAAATAAAAAATTTGAGAGTTTTTTGAGACATGTGTGGGAGGCAAAACTAGTCAGATTTCATGATGAATTTCATGAGTTAGGTGAAGAAGGGGAAGGAGATTAAATTGACTCCTTGGCTTCAATAACTCAGATAAAGGGTGCTCCCAGAAGGAGGAACCCCTCTGGAGTTCCATAAGCTGTCTTGATACATTGGTAGATTTGGACTTTATACTCTGAGATTCTTAAAAGATTTCAAATTTGAATAACGTATAATGTTTATGGCATTATACAAATTAATGATAATCTATGAATAGTCATATTACTGTCAACAATCAAGCTTCTGTTTTTTGCATGTTCTCCCTTATTAAGAATAAGTACTTGATTTGATCTGTTTTTCTTCTTTCAAAGTACTTAGGTTGAGGAAGAATTTAGAATAATACTTTCTGTAAAACAGGATGGATGGCTTGAATGCTCCTACTTAAACTCAATACTTTTCAGCACATAAGGTCAGGGGACATGAAGCAAACAAGATATACTGTGTTCTCCAGGTCTCCACTTGCATTTCTAGATCACTAGATGTAGTCACCATTTCCAAAATAGAATTACAGGCAGCATCTCATTTTCATGGTCGTCTTCTTTTATTTTTAATTTTGCTTAGGCAATTCAATATAAGTTATCTTTTCTCAGTGACCATTTTTTCCTTTGCACTGTTTCTTTATTTGAATTGCTTTCACTAGCACCATGCCCAGGTAGGTATTAACAGAGCATGGAAACAAGCCCTTCCTAGATTTATCCACATTTCCCTGCTCACTGCTCAACCTGCGTGTGTGTGTTGCCAGGGGGTACTTATATTCTAGAATTATGGATTTATTCTAAAATAAATATTTTTATGTATTAAACTGAATAACTAGCTGAGCTAGAAGAGTTGAATATATTACTAAAATGAAAATCTGTGACATGACCCAAGTATGGCTTTGTTTCAACAATCACAGCTACACCTGTGGTTGATAACACATTAGCGCAGTTTCCCCCAAACAACCCCAATTAGCCTATGTGTAGTTGGAGAAGATAGAAAAAATATTCTGATGCCTAAAATATGCATAGATATGGAAGAATTCAAATACATACAATCTAATGTACAGTAAATACAAATACAACCAAGTTATGATTAGTTGGATTTTGTGTCTGTTTTATTGTAGCTTAGAAATTAAAAATGCTTTCCAAATTCAATGTAAAATACTAAATAGCAATGAACCACAGAGGCTTCTTCATGTTTTAAAGCAAATTTATTGAAAATTGTGGATTTCTACTTGTTCAGTAAAGTTTGCCACTCCATTAATTGAATGTTTAATAAATACTACAGTTTACCAAGATAGTAATTATTATACTTTTCAATAAAATTACACTTTCGTACCATCTATTGTGTGTCCATAAAGCAGTTGTACCATAGTAAAATAAAAAGTATAAATTAAGACCATAACAAAACCCCTAGCACATCCCCTAGTTGAACAGCAAGTAAAACTTTATACTTCTCTGGCTATGTTGTTATACATTTATTAACTGAATAGCAGAACCATTGACTTAATGAAAAATTGGCAACTGTATTGGAAAATATTTAAACTTGTTTTTAATGTCTTAAATCAGAGTGAACAATTTCTGATCCAAGGGCTTAAATTATTCCAGACCTTTGTCATGCCAGTTATATTTTAGTGAGAATAATTCTTTAGTTATTATTATTTTAGAGAGAATTTTTTTTAGAGAGAATAACTTCTCTGGTGTTGGAATAGTCCATCTTTATTTCATTTAAGTAGATTATATGACATCATTTTTTAGAAAGCAGTTAGAAATGATACACATTGATTAAACAACCAATTAGTATTTCAGAAGGCGTAAGTAAGTAGAGGAAGCTAGAATACAATCCATGGAAAGGTAGAGACACTCCGATATATGGTTTTGACTTATTCATTGTTGTTCCCTCTCTCTGTCCAACTTTTCTCACTCTCTGTGTACATATCCTAATATCTTTCTCTCTCTAATCAATTTTTTTGTAGTTATATATCACTTGGTCTCCTTCTTTCTCTTCTTATCCCTCTGTATTTCTTTCCTGTTGGGGTTTTAGGAAAGATAAAAAAAAAAAAAAAAAAAAACACCAACACCTCTCTATTCCTCTCAGTACAAAACCAATTGAGAGATAGACTCAGGTATCAACTAAATGGATATCAGAATTTTACTTGTATGATTGATATACTGATTGCAAAGTGTGACTCTGTTTTCATAGCCCAGTGGGCTCTTTAATACCACATTCCTGAAATAGACAGAGTTGTCTACTTAGCCATAGTCACTCCTTGAGAACGGCAGTTGAGACCTGATTCATTCTTTCAAAGTTTAGACCTTTGCAATCTGGCAGCCACGTCACAAGGTTTTATTTGAGGTACCATTATTTACCATTCAGTTTGTTCTCATTCAAGCTAAATTTTCATTTTTCCCTTTGAGACTGGTGTTTCTGCTATTCCAGAAGACAGTTGAGCCCATAGACAAGCCATATTAGAAATAGAAGAGGTTGGCTCCTCTACTGTTTTCCCTTCCTTGGCCAAATTCAAAACAAAATAAAGGTGAATAGAATTTAAGAGTTGCTGATCTAGTGCCACCTGGTACAAAACACATCCAAGTGGATCTTGGCTATCTTTGTGATTTATAGCAGGAAAAAAAATTATCCATTCCACCAACTGAGACAAGCTTTTGCTGAGATTAACCCTTTTCCCAATAATCTAAACCCCCATCAAAAGCTAAATGTAAAACCATCTGTAATATAAGTAGCCTCCAAATGCTGGAGCTAAAACTCTTGATGAAATTTCTAAGGCTCTGTCAAGAGCCTCAATCTTCTCCAAGAGTCTACATAACATAAAATAGTTAATTCTCAAGTTATATTTAGATTTTGTTTTATTATAAACACAGATTTATATATGTGTAAACACAAGGATCAGACAACCAACTCTTTTTATTCATGTCATTTACCCTTTAAGACTTTTTTTTTTTAGAATATACCTACATGTAAAATAAGAAGGAGGAGGTCCTGGATTGCTATGAATTACCTGCAAAGTGATGATTTCCTCAAAGACAATTGATGCGGTCTATATTGACACCTCGTAGATATGATAGTATATGGTTTACAAAATTAAATATACTTGCAAAATGACGATTGTTTATACGAACAAATATGCTAATTTAACAGTTAGTCCATAATTCTACAGTGCTTCACTGGCCAAACACCTACTAGCTAAAAGTAAATGAAAGTTTGCTTTTATAAATATTGTGAAAGCTTGCGTATCTCTTTTTTTCCCTTATGGGCTTTGGGCTAATACTTTGAACACAGATCTTTAATACTTGAACTACAGTGTATAAAATATAACTTATTTAAGATATCAATCTGTCATCTGATTTTACAAACTGATTTAAAAGGAATGAGATTGCATCTATGCAAGTGTCAAGTTTTACCTGTTACATTTGAGTATGTAATTTAGAACTTTGAAATTTAGATTTTTCAAAAATATAATGCATGGTTTATCAAGGCCTAAATCCCATTTTGAAGCCAAACCTCATTTTTGGTCAGTGGCCATTGGCAATTTGTCTTTGTGCTGGCAGGTGTGTCTGTGTTCTGGGCTGGAGCTTAGAAACGGTTTCTTGTGCTCATGCATCTCATCACCACGGCAACCAACACTCTGGTGCCTCACTCACCACACACAGGACATGCAAAGGGGACAGTGCTCTAGTTTGAAATAATAGCATTGTTGGAGTCGCCAGAGACAAACAAGAGGAACTCCACTTCCGCAGGAAGCATGCATCTGGCCACAGTTCATTTCACTCTGTACCTTCCAGGGGAATGCACCAACATTCAGTCATTCGCAGTTTAGAGAGGAGGAGAAAGAGGCATGGAGAGAGAATGGAAAATAATGAGCAAAAATGAAACTGGGCTTTCATTTTGTTCTTCTCTCTGAGGGCTGTCTACTTTCCTCCTAATATTTTTCTTAGTTGCAGGGCGATTAACATTTAACACAGATTTAAGCAATCTATCCTGGAATTATTTCCTGTGTGAATTTCTTGTACTGGCAGTAATAAACTACAATTGCTGGTTTCAAACATTTCTGGGAAGAAAGTGAATCAGATTAGAAGTATCAAATTTTAACTTCTGGATTCCCTTGTGCTCTTGCCATTGAGTGGTAGGAGCCTGTCAAAGGATGTGTTAGTTCAGCTGTTGGACAAAAAGGTAGGACAACACAGAGACTTGTGTCCCCCTGGAAGTTGCGCTGTTAGCTAATAGCACGCTTTTTTCACTCTCCTGCTCGGCTCATCATTTTGTCATCCCAACCCTTCTACCGCTGTTGGTATATGCCATGGCCTCCTGCCAACCTACCAGCCTTCGATCCTTCAGTTCCGACAGGTCTCACACTCTGAGCCATGCCTCCTACCTGAGGGACAGTGCCGTGATGGATGACTCAGTTGTGATTCCCAGTCACCAGGTATGTGACATTTTGCCTTCATGTCTTTGCTTTCTGGAGAGCTTTTTAACATTATTGGATGCTAGAAATGGCCTGAGAAAGTGTTTAATCCCCCCCAAAATCATTCTTATTTCAGTTGACAAGCTAGCATAAGAGATTTGAGGGTTTTCCTAAAACATGAAAAATGTTCACTAGATTTTTTCAATGAGCAGTGTTTTTCTGAAAAAGCATACTGCTTATTTCTTCAGCTATACTGAATTCTTCTGTGGAGATTATATATGAACATTATATTTTTAAAATAAAATCTCCATTAAAGGAAAAAGTGAGGTAGGATGCATTTAAGGTATAAGATGAATGGTAAATGTTAAGTTATATCTTTCAATATTTAAAATTGTTAACTATGAGAAAGGCTTAAAGTTTATTCTGGAATATTTTAATTTTAGTTATGATTTTGTCACTTTTGGTGGATTGGGTATAGGGAAATAGATGGATACCTACTCTCTTCAAAGACAATTACGTGAACGTAATCTTATATAATCTATTTAAATAATGTAGTTTAAAAGAGAATGCATTTTAAAAGATTCATTGTAAATACATTGGTTTTTTATTTTTAAGTGGAAGTTTTTCTAGGTTATACCACTTTCCAATGATGCCACTTTTTGTATTTCGTTATATTTTACTTTAATTGAAGCAAGGTGTTTTTATTCAATCCAGTGTTCTTTGTGTTTAGGTGTCAACTCTAGCCAAGGAGGCAGAAAGGAATTCTTATCGCCTAAGCTGGGGCACTGAGAACTTAGACAACGTGGCTCTTTCTTCCAGTCCTATTCATTCAGGGTGAGTAAATCAATATTATGTATCCTGATCAAGAGGTAAAAAGAGATGGGAGTGAAAATAACAGCTTTGTCCAGTAGCTTTAGCTGGTGGCTAGCTTTACAGTGGAGGTGCCCTTTGTTTAAACTTGTAAATAGCATTGCTTTATCCACCATGGACTCTATATCTACACCAATAAACCAGCAAAAAAGATTGAATTCAGCATTAAAAAAAAACTGACTATTGTTTTAGAACAACTAGTAGAATTGCGTCAAAGAGCTTGCTACCTAACTGGAATATACTGGTGGCCTTCCTACTATTCACATACTGTCTTTAAGACATCTTAAAAAGAGGGGCTGAATCATTTGATTTCTAGAAAGTTTCTATTTATTAGGATTAACTGATTAGTTCAATGAAATAAATGCCTTTCTCAGATACTAATGCATTTAAAATAATGTTACAGAAGCTTGAATCACACAAATATAAGGAGGAGTTTATATATTGTTTGAAGTAGGGATAGAAACAAAAAGGGAATTTGAATGCAACCAGTCAGGTTCTCAGTTATCTTTTTAAAGTCATTCAGAGAGTATACACACCACTGTTGAAGCAATGCTGCCTGTTTTTATTAACTCATTAAAAAATAGGAGTTTGAGTCATACTTTCAAACGTACTTAAAGTTGTTCTTAAGGTGTTCAATTATGTGGAATATAAATTCCTTAAGGAGTTTTAAATTGTAACACTCTTCCAATTTCTTCCTTACATATTAGTAGTTGGCAATAATATAGTAATATCATAATTATATGTAAAATTTCTATTTTTATTTAATTATTTTTAAGCCGTATTTATATTCTATATATCAAAATGCAATATTTTGGTTTGAATTATTATCCTCAAATCCTTATCCATAAATCCCAGAACTATTTTGAAAAGTAGATTCTTTCTTATTTTTATTATTCTAAAATATTCTTTATTCAGGAAAGAGTTCCAAGATATTTTAGTTAAAAATTTTAGACTTCTTCAACTAATCGTATACTAAGTAAAGGTTCATACAATAACATCAGTTATATAGTTACTGAAAACAATCCTAATACTCTTTTCCTTATTAAATAAGTAGAGACTAGTTCCTGATACAAGATTTATTCATGAGAATAAAAAACAAATTATGTTTCATTCAAATTTACTTACATTTTTTTTTAAAAAAAAGTTATAAGTTACTCAAAACATACAACATTACATTCTGCTAATGAACTTCTTCCCAGTGGTGAGTAAGAAGGAAAAGAGACCTGGATGTAGAGTATTGTGGGATCATAGATAAGAATCTAGAAATCATAATGAGGTTTTTAAAGCTCATATGCAGCCCACGAAGTGATGAGATGGTTTTAGGTAAAATTTAATTGACTAATAATAACTGAATTTACAAAAGAATCAGTGCATGGCAATACTTCAGTTTTCAAAATAAATCATTTATATTTTGAAAAAGGAACTTTTAAAAGAAGTTCTTTCATTACTGAAGGGTAGTAAAATAGTCTAAGTACCTCAATTACAGCCCAATTGTGTACAACTAGATACACCTATAAGTAATTATGGTGCATTACTTATGATGAACCAACAGCATCCAGTAGTTAAAGATTATGTGTTAAGATAAAGATCTTCAAATCCATAGTCTTTAATAAACCAGTTCTCCTATGAATCTCAAGCATTTAATACTGACTCTGGATAATTCTCAATTTTTGCTGCGCATTAGAATCATCTAGGAGATTTAAAAGATACTAGTGCCGGCCAGGCACAGTGGCTCACACCTATGGTCCCAGAACTCTGGGAGGCCGAGGTGGATGGATCATGAGGTCAGGGGTTTGAGACCAACCTGAACAACATGGTGAAACCCCATCTCTACTAAAAATACAAAAAGTAGCCGCGCGTGGTGATGCAGGCCTGTAATCCCAGCTACTCAGGAGGGTGTGGCAGGAGAATCACTCGAACCCAGGAGGTGATGGTTACAGTGAGCCTAGACTGCACCACTGGACTCCAGCCTGGGTGACAGACTGAGACTCCGTCTCCAAAAAAAAAAAAGCTAGTGCCCAGGCCTCAACCCAGACCAATTCTTTGGAGGCCTGGCATTGATACTTTCTACAAGCACCAATAGTACAGATGTTTTATATAAACTGTTAGGAAAAACTTTGCTCAATAAGGCTTTGATTATTAGAGAGACCTAGTTAATTAAGGTATACCTGGTTCTCTCAAATGTTCTTTATTTCTTCTATTTACTTATGTATTCATTCTTCACACATTTGTGTAATTCTGCAAAGTACCTGACATTGTGCCAGGTACTAAGAAAAAAGCTAAGTAACATCTAGCCCCTGCCTTTAGGAAACACACTATATGTTGTTATTTAAAGTTAGAAGACACTTGATCTGTAAAGAGAGAGAAACATGGTGGTTAATAGTGTGCTTTGGAGTTAGACCTATCAGAATTAAATCCTGTCACTGACACTCATATGTGACATCAGGCACAAGTTATATAAAAATCTCTGAATTTCAGTTTCCATATCTATAAGACGAGTGTTACATTATTGATCGCATAGGGGAGCTTTAATAACTAAATGCTTTTTAAATAATTAGCACTTTGCCTGGAAATAATAAGTGCTCGGTAGATTATAGCTATTGGTATTGTGTACAATCCCCATACACATGTTCCAGATCTTTCACAAATTGCAAATCAGTTAAGCCAAATGTATTATGACTCCTCTAAATGGCAGCATCAATGTGGTTCAATTCACAATAGTAATGTTTGACTTACTGTTATTTTTAATCAGGCAAATTATTCTCTATTAGTGTCTCCAGTGTTTGAACAAACACAATGCATTTGATGACTCTAACAGAATGGATTATTACTATTGAAACCTTAATGATTCTGAGTGTCCTGGTATTTGAAAGCTACCACAATATTAATGTATGTGAGTAACACTCATCATACCATGTCATGCGGCAAGATTTTTTTGTAATTTTATCCATTATACACCAGGTTCCTAAACAGTAGCTTTCATTTATTTTTTGAAAAACTTAGTTTCTCTTTAATTAATTGGGTGGATTCATAAGCCACTGCAAGATCTACCCAAAATATAAGGAAAAAAAAAAAAAAAAAGGAGACGAAGTCTTACGCTGTCACCCAGACCGGAGTGCGGTGGCACAATCTTGGCTCACTGCAACCTCCACCTCCCAGTTCAAGTGGTTCTCCTGCCTCAGCCTCCCGAATAGCTGGTACTATAGGTGTGCACCACCATGCCTGGCTAATTTTTTGTATTTTTGGTAGAGACAGCGTTCACCATGTTAGCTGGGCTGATCTGGAACACTTGACCTCAGGTGATTCACCTGCCTTGGCATCACAAAGTGTTGGGATTATAGGCATGAACCCCTGTGCCCAGCCAAAAAACAGATATTTTGATAGAGGTGATAATAAAGTTAACTTTTTATGCACATGCCACTGATTTGTACATATAATGTTCTCTTAAACTTAATAAAGGGATTTTACATTAATAGAAGACACCGTTTCTACCAACAAGCGTTATTGGTGATTTTATTTTACCTCTACTTTATGTTTCCAATGATGAATGTTCATGACTAGAGAACAATAGGTATCAGCGATTAAAAAATCAGTATCAGTGTTAAAAAACGTGTTCTGCTCAATACACACAGCATATACCTGACAAAAGAAAGACTAATATTTGCTGTTTATTTTAAAGTGTTGTCTTCATATTTGCAATGACTCTGATCAACAGTTATTTCTAGTATCCTAGTCATAATCATAACAACATAATCTTGGGCAAGAATTTTAATTTTACAATTCTTCTTCATTTCATAAGTGCATAAGGAATTAGAAGATGTAAGGCACAATTCTTAGCAGTAGCTAGCTTTGTAAGTCTTCTTAAATATTGTTATTCCAAAGGACTTTAGTTTTTGTAGTCTTTTAATTATAGTCAAATGCCAACAATTAAATGTCAATTCATTAAAATGTCCTACTAGTCTTACATTAACTTGAGGTCTATAAGGTGGTCTTTTAAAGAATTTCTTTTCATAAAAACATGTTGAAGGCAATTTTGTTGTTTACCTAAAATTGCTCCAAAAATACAGTATATTTTTAAAATCATCTTGAAGATATTCTCTCAAATAATGGGATATTTGAAATGCAAGGAAGTCAAGGCTCTCACTTGACAATATTAATGTTTATCTAATATGTACGGCAGTTAAGTTAGTTATTCATGTATTTTACAACACCCTAGGGGTTTTCCTTAGATACATGAAGGTAAATTCTTTTAGATGAAGAAAATTTTCTCATAATAAGTAGCAAAACAAGTGTTTAGTAAGGTTGGATTTCTGGTCCATTAAGCATGTATAATTTTGTATGTCATTAGAGTTGAAAACACAAGAGAATCTTGTGAAAGCTTATGGAGGGTTTTACGGAAGAACAGACTCATAGGTAGAAAAGGAGTGAAAGGTAGAACTATAATGTGGGATTAGACATTATGACCAATGAAGAGGACAGCAATCTCTAAAGCAGTTCGTAAAGTATTGACAGAAGCACGAAGACTTTGTTTGCGTAGTTTTTTTTTTTTTTTTTTTTT
The DNA here is from genome assembly GCF_002776525.5 of Piliocolobus tephrosceles. NCBI lineage: Eukaryota > Metazoa > Chordata > Mammalia > Primates > Cercopithecidae > Piliocolobus > Piliocolobus tephrosceles. The sequence goes on from NC_045436.1 coordinate 93,211,821, forward strand.
GCTATACTCTAGTAGGTAATTGATATTACCTACCCTGCCTTATGGTTTATGCTACTGTTTGTTGTTGATCTATGCTTTAAATTATACCTTTTCTTTTTGCATTTCTTCTGTGATAGCCCAAAAAGTTATTATCATTATTTTTAAAGTATTAAATGTATAAAACAAAAACTTTTGCATCAAAACTGTATTCATCAAATCAAAGACTTTATGTTTTTCATCATAATAACCCTTGATGTTTCTGTAGCTTCTTGGACACTCAGAGTTTGTTAAACGCCCTCACAAGCCAGTGTTGACCAAGCTTACAAACCCATATCCAGTGATTTTATAACATCCCCAGTTCGCTAAACTGGGAGTTGCCACAAAGCCCCCATACCTTGCTCTTCTTGAGCTATATCTCATTTGGATTTCCATTTGTTTTCAATGAATACTGTATTGGTGTATAAATGATAAATCACTTCTGATTTCATTCCTTATATTTCACTTTATCCGTTCCTTCTCTGTGCTAAAGTATCTATTCTGTTGCAGCCGCGCCTCTCCATGTCTTGATCGTGACAACAGCAGGTGAACTACTGCATAATTCTTTCTCTGAACATGTTGCCTATTCCTCTCCCCCTTTTGCCATCTCCTTCTACGTATTCCTTGCCTCAGGATGCTTTAGTGTGAAGATACCTAGCCAAAGAGATACAAAGATTGATGTTCTCCAAATTGTGGCTATTGCTGAATTCCCCTTTCTCTGTGATGAAGAGAAAGTGGTATTTTTAATTTCAGTGGAGATAAAGTGAGGCTGTTCCAGACTTTCTGTAGACTGCCTGTCTTGGTCATGGGTCTCCACATCTCCAGCTTCTTTTGTGAGAAAAAGTGCTGCATAGAGATGAAAAATGTTGTTCCCCACAATTATGCAAATTGGTTGAGCTATTTTAAGGTTTTATTAAAGGTTATGATTTTAAGTGGCACTTAGCAGAGGGTTTTTTTGTTGTTCTGGGTTTTATTTTAAGTACCATATTCTAGGTGAGACAAAGGCTGAAAGTGAATTAATAGTGCATTTCCTTGCTAGTACTGCTATAAATGCAACCTTTTGATATTTTAGAAATTGTAATGCAGAATGACTCTACTCAGTGTTCTGAAGATACCCATTATTCTGTTATTTATTTAAAGTTATTTTTAAAGGTTCTTATTAGACTGCTAATTATAGTATTTTTATTATACAGTCATCCATTATGGTACTACAAATTATCAGTCTATAAAAAATACAGTTTTATATTTTTATTTTTGAAAACTTTTATATACATCCTTATACTTTTTCTCAAATGCATGCTATTGTCTTTCCATACATGAACACAGTGGTTGATAAATAATTATTTGGTGATTTTAACAAATTTGAACCACTTTTTTCAAGCCATATCCAAGCAATTTTTAAGTTTATAGAATTTGGAGGATTAGGAAGGAATTAAGGGAATTACAGAGGAGAAAGAGCTCATCCTATGGTTTTTCTCACAGTACCTCAGAAATCAGATTTAATCTGAGGCCCTCTTGCTATGTATATGAGGATCACTGAAGCACTCTGATGATTTTTTTTTCCTGTTCTTTCAACTAACTCTGAATGCTGCAATTTCCTCCCCATTCCCATCCCATGGTCCTCAATGAATTAAAAATAAAACTAAAGGAGTAGTAACTTTGGGAGTGGAGGATGTAGTCCTCAAAAGACTGGATCATGGTTTTCTGCTGCCTCCTCTGAAGCATGTACTGTTTAGCTAATCAAATTGTGTATTTGTAGGCAAGTCATCTGCATAATAATGGTTGCTTTCGCTTTTATTCTTTTTAAATTGTGATAACATTGTATCTCACAATTTAGAAAATTTTTAAGAGTTTCTACTTTGCATGATTGCTGAATTTCATTTGGAGAGTAAGAGATGCAATCAAAGCTGAGTGTTACATGATATTTTTTATATGCACAATCTTAAGTCAATGTTTAGTGCAGTGTGTATACACATTTTCTGCAAAACAGCTGTTTTAACCATAAAGCAAAAATAATATATATTTCCTGAAGTAATAGGAGTTTATTTTCCAATTAGGAATTCTTTCAGAGCATCTGAAGTGAAAGATTTAAGTAGGTTTCCTAACCTAGTTAACAGCAAACTGTGCATATAATTTCAATACTGGAAGGCAACTTGGAGTCTATTTAGTAGAAGTCTCCCATTTTATGGATAAGAAAACTGAAACCTAAAGACGTTAGTGACTTACCTGAGGTTACAACATTAATTCAAGATAGAGATATATCTAGACCCAGGGAAGATCATGGTACTTGTTGCATTCTCCTGTGCTTCGTGATAATAGCATTTTTATATCTTATTTAAGTAAACTTCATAAACGAATACAAACGTCATCATCATATTAAACTACTTAGCATAGTTCCAGGCTCATTGTAGGTACTCAATAAAGGTTAGTTTCCCCATTTATTTTTCAAGTGGTATATTGTATTATTTTAAAGATATTTAAAATACATAAAATCCTATAAGTGTAGAGAAAGGACAATGATAGGAACAAGCATTTATTGAATTCTGTATGCTTTACCCACACAAGATTTCTCACCATAACCTTAAGTGGTAACAGGATTATTTTTCATTGCAAGGGGAGGCTTCAGTCTTAAAGCTCATAGATGACAGGCAGAGCCATCAATCCCTATTACCACCTTCTCTAAACATATTTAATTATATGTTTTTACTTCAATTATTTTCATCTCCAAATGTTTATAGGGATTTTGTTGTCCCATTTTTAATCTCCTGCAAACATGAGAAAAATCATATTGATTCAGTCAACTCTAGTATGTGAATGACGCATCTCGCAACTCACACCTTCTAACCTTTCTCATTTTCCTGTGGTACATAAAAGTACGTTTGCTTACAGTTTGTTTTTTGCTCATTTGCAGTTGTGTTTTACGTGGTAGAATACCTGTCTCCTAACTCTACTACCTGTCCAAATAGTGGTGCTTTTGAATATTCTGATATTTTTAATGAAAATGCTCAGATGCTTACCTAATTTTATATTATCAACTATTGGGATTAACTGATAAGCATACTGACTATTGTCAATAGACTTTTCATCAGCACCTAGCTATAAACTTGAGTTATTTTTCCTATTCCTTCTTATTTAAAGAAAAGGCTTCTTTTATTATGCAATTCTGTAAATTTAGCATTTTTCTCAGTTGTTTGGCAATTGCATTATTTGAGTCTAATTTGTTTAGAGTATTTTCATGCTAGATTTTATCAATAGTTTTACTCATTTTGGCTATTAATATTTAGCTTTTTCATATCTTCCAATATTTTAATTTCTTTCTTGACATCTTTCTGTTTTACTTTCTTCTCTCTCTTCCCTTTCTCTTCTAAAGAAAATTTCCTCACTAAACCTTGGTGGGTTTTTTTTGGTTTGTGTGTCTTCCTTTAGTTACTTGATAAAAACACGAAGCCTTGTTTTCTTTAAAAATTTAATTTAGGCTGGGCCTGGTGGCTCATACCTGTAATCCCAGCACTTTGGAAGTCCAAGGCAGGAGGATTGCTTGAGCCTAGGAGTTCAAAACCAGCCTGAGCAACATAGGGAGACCCCATCTCTGAAAACAAACAAACAAACATTAGCAAGGTGCAGTGATGCTGCCTGTATTCCCAGCTACTCGGGAGGCTGACGTGGGAGAATCGCTTGAGCCCCGAAGATCGAGATTACAGTGTGCTATGATAACACCACTACACTCTAGCCTGGGTAATAGAGTGAGACCCTATCTCAAGGAAAACAAAAATTGTTGTTTCTCTGAATTATGTATATTGGCACCTTAATTTTTCCAATTTGCTTTGGATTTTTGTGCAATACTTAAATATCACTTTTCAGATTTACAATGACACAGAGATACTTATAGGTAAATTTATCTGCTTGCAGCTTCAGGCTTTAAGTGCTTTTATTTTGATTTTCCCATTTTTGGTCTTTCTTCATATAATTTTCACTTCTATTAAAATAGTTTATTTTGTTAAATTCAAACTTCTGGTTTTTGCTTACTCTCATTTTCTACCAGTCCTCTATCAAAGGAAATCAATTTATTAGGTCTCTCTCTATATATTAGAGCAGGAATAAGCCTGTAGAAGAATATTTAACTTTAAGGATAGTCATTCCCAACTGCTTTCCTACATCTGAATATAGTGATTTGAATGAATTCTGACTGCTCTATTGTCCAGAGACTAAAGAATTAAATTTTCTCCTGTTAGCCTTAGATATAAATATAAACAGCTCCTCACATCTTGCCCTTTTCACTGTGTCGTACATTCGCTTATTCAACAGTTATTTATTGACTGTCTGCTAAGTGCTCCATCCACACTGTGCCAGGCTCTAGAGGACACAGGAAGAAATATAGAGAACATGCTCACTGTTATTATGGCACTTTTATGGCTCCTATGTGTGGACTTAGTCATTTCTCAGTGACCAGGAAAGTAAGCAGTTCCAAGTAATGACAAAACCATCATGTGACATCTGGGACTTAGACCATAAACTTTTTGGCAGCAGCTGCTATGTCTTTACTTTCTGTATCCTCAGTTCTTAGCAGGGCACTTGACACTTAATAGGAGGTTAACAAATATTGCATGAAAAGGAGCATAGAAATGGAACTATAGAGCAAGTGAGAACAAAAAGAGGGTTTCAAGAGACACAGTCAATGACACAATCAGGGCAAATAATCTAACCGGTAGTTACTTAAACATTGTTACAGTCAGGAACTTAGCTACTTCAATTCATCTTTAGAGAATGGGCCACCAGAAGATACTCTACATGTTCTTTGATCCAGGCTCCATGTTATATAGGCCATAAGCCATCAATGGAGTAAGTGTAGTGGAGAGGTTATAGCACACAACATGAGTGTGGAAATGTCTTAAATGCCTTCAAAGGTATAAATAGTACTGAGGATTGATAACATTAAGCAGATGTATTATAATAATTACTTACTAGATTTGAGTTCCTGTCTGTGCACCAATGGAGGCAGTAACCAAAAGATGAAAAAAAAAAAAAAGGAAATATTAATCTTAATCATCAGTGAGTCAAAAATATTGCAATGAATTTGGAAGCAGCACTAGTTTAAACTTGTCACTTTTTGCTACTTTTTTACAAAAACCGATCTAAGTATCCTACTCAAATAAGAACAATAAAATAGAAAGGAAAACTTTATATCTGTCTAGAAGTGTTACCAGTGTTTTCATTCTTTTGAGCAACAAATAGTTCATTTAAAAGTCAAATGAAAAAGAAAATTTTAAAGAATTCATACTTGAAGACTAGTAATAAGAAAAGTGGCAAATATTTTCTCATTATGTTTTGGTAAAGACCAGAAACATCAACACTTCAGTACTGAACTGTTGATTGTACTTCCTAGTTTTTACTCCTTCCTGAAAACTTAAGCGGACTAGGTATGAATGGAAGGTCTAGCCTGGCCCCTGCATGTGGGAAGGACTGTGCTGCCTCTTGTGGTCTCATCCTGCATGACGTGCTTCAGACAGGCACTCTGGGCTCCTTCGCACCCATTTTTATTACTAGCAACAGGATTTCTGTTTAATGGCATGTTTAATGAGTTGTGTGTTCTGCTTTGAAGAAGATGCTAAGATATTTTTCTTCATTTATCTAAAAAATAACATAAATGTTTTGTGTTTATATCCTGTAACTTACTTTGATAAAATACCTTTCAAATGTTTTAAATGTTGTCATGGAGGCAATATCTAGGTGGGACAAATCCAGTTGGTTCTGTGCTGAGCAGATTATAAGCGGAGCCATGATACACCTATATGTTGCTTTCCTCTTCCCATTTTGGTGTAAAGATCTTGCAAATGCAATGAAAATTTGAAAAGACACTAATGTAATTTGTGAAAGAGCATACACACAGTTTGTATGTCTTTGTATATGTGTACACAACACTTAGGTTGCCGTGCTGTTTAATTTTTGCTCCTTGACACAGTAAGTGCCTGGGAGACTTTAATGAGTGTTAATACTAACCAAATAACAAGCATTCAAATTAACCTGAATCAGGATCTGCTAAGACCATCCCAAAGGAAACAACTTCAAAGTTAAGACAAACCCATTCTTTTGGTACACTTAAACAAACCAAGTCGTCCTGGATTATAGTTCTCCTTTTTCATGAACAATTAGCCTAGAAGAAAAGGAGAAAAATTAATAGGGATGCTGTTAACATTTCTAAATTATTAGCTATAATTTTTACATTCAATTTATTATAGTTTGAGAAAAATCATGATACAGATGATATAGATATCCTCCATCTGCATGAGCCCAGGGTTTCCCACGCCTGAAATTTCACTTCAAAAATGATGTGTGGAGGGGTCTACTTGTTCCCTATCCACCTGCTCTTCGTTTAAATTAGAATGGTATGGCAGAGAGATTCCTACTCAATAAGTAAAAAAGTACATTTTAACCAGCAAATTGGTTCAATTCAAAACATTTAATTATTTTGCTTTTCTCCTCCTTTAGAATATAATCAGTTAAAAATCTACATCCTGGGTAAGATGATGATGGAACAGGATGCAGAAAAACTGCAATTTGGTCTTTCCTCTCTGCTTTGTCCTTGTGTTATTTCAACATGTAGACTTTTCAGGATATACACGTAAGGAAGCAGAAGTCTTTCCATTTATAACAAAGGAAACTTGTCAATTGTTCTTTATGTAATTTCATTCCATTTTCCTTCAAAATCAATTAGGCTTATTTTTAATTTACAGTTTATATTGAATATCACCATTGTCAGCAAAAATTCGAATTCTTCTCTACAGATTAAAATAATATAAAAGTTAGAATAACAACAAAACAGTATTAAAGGCATTGGTATAAAATAAAATAACTTTTAAAAGCAAACATTTTACCACCATGCATTTAAATAAAAAAGAGAGATTTTGAGACAAAGCATTATGAAAAACAACTTGACAAAGCTTGTTCATCTGCCCCCAATATTTCAAAACATATCTAATCTTCTATTTTAATTTTTAGTTTCCTGGTTAGTTTTATGGTGGATGCCCGAGGTGGTGCTATGCGAGGATGCAGACACAATGGGCTCCGGATCATTATTCCACCTCGGAAATGTACTGCTCCAACACGAGTCACCTGTCGACTGGTCAAGCGCCACAGACTGGCAACAATGCCTCCAATGGTGGAAGGAGAAGGCCTGGCCAGTCGCCTGATCGAAGTTGGACCTTCTGGTGCTCAGTTCCTTGGGTAAGGGTTTCTGATAAACCTCCCACTTAGTCACCGATGAGCTTGTGTCCTCTACATGAAATCACTAGGATGGAATGGAAAAAGGTACGTCAAACCATTTTGAAAGAGGATCGGCACCAGTGAAATTTTTAAAATTGGAAGTAGCACCTCAATGCTTGACTCCACTTACACGCCTCTTATTTTAAGGCATTAATGAGTTAAATATTCAGGTTGAATACCACTTCTTCTTTTTGGATGTAATAATAGCTGCCAGACCCCCAATGTGAATAACCAATATTTTAGCCGATAGTAGGTATTTTTTTCTCATCTGAGATTTAAGTGGTAAAGTCACAAAGAAAAAATTCTGCTCTGTTCCAAACATAAATGTAAATTCTCATGTAGTTATGAAACAGAATCATTATCTTTACTTTGGAAAGCAATGTTGCCTTTACAGAATACCTACAAATTTAATCAATGTTTTGTTTTGTTTTTTAGCTATCAAAATTGCTACCTTGAGCCTTATCATTACATTGGCTATTTAGTCACAGTTTATATTAAGACAAATACATCAAGACTAACTTCCACCATGCTCATTTTGGCAATTTTGAGCAGCATTTAGCATTTCTTCTTTCTTCTGTTTGTTTGTACGGCTGCTGTTATATTAAGTGGCATTTCAATGTGCCAAGAAATGAATAGCTACAGCTGAAATTAACAAAAGGATGAAGTTTTGGTGGGGGACAAGTTTCAAAATATTTTGAAACAAATCAATTGTATTTAAGTCTTGGTGCTTGAAATACTGGGAGAAAATTCTAATAATTGTGAACTCTTTTACTTTGCCAATGTCATGCTGGGAAGAGGATTTCTTGCTTTAGAACTCAGGAAGTGTTCTAAAGCTTTGTAATTTGGACCAAACTATTAGCAGATTGCTCCAAATTATGTTCACACACCTGAAAAGGGGTGTGTTTATATTTCCCAATTATAGCAACCACCTCTCATGTTCTCCAATCAGACAGACCAGAGCTTTACAAGGAGCCTGTGAAGTTCTGGGTTGCATCAGAAAATGCCATTATGTTTGGAGTAATTCCCCAATGATTCTTTTCATATTCTGTGTCAGACCCTGTTCCCCTCATGCTCAGGTAGTTTAGGCTTTTTAATAATCTTCAGATCTGTTGGGGAATATGCATGAAAACATCTGGCCTCTGTACAAGGCAGAGTTTTCATCATATTCCCAACAGCTTGTCTTTCTTGTGGAGCATTTTTACCCCCTTTTTGACTAGTGCCCTGGCGGTGAACCTAATTAGGGACAGACCGGACAGCTAAGTGCTCTCCTTGCACAGACGCGCCTCCATTGCACACTCTGGGTCTCGGTTCCTTGCTCTTTGTGACCAATGGAGGGGGCAGAACCAAACGCAGTGTGAAACCAAAGTTCACCCTGTGGATCAGCTGGCGACGCTGGGGTTCTGTGGAAAACAATACCTGAAGCTTACCTATGTTCTTTCTTTCACTGCTGCTTTGGATGTACTCAGTAAACTTCACCTGCCAACGGCTCCTCCCCCACTTAATGAGGGAGAAAGTTTGGTCAGCCGCATTCTTCAGCTGGGGCCTCCTGGAACCAAATTCCTTGGGTAGGAGTGACTTAAAACAAATTGATGGCTGCTGGCCCCCCATTCTTCTCCTTCTTCTGCAATATGATTTCTCTTTTTTGTCATTGTGCCCATGACATGTCCCTCTCTATGATTTAAATTCTGTATAACCTATCTTTAGTGGACCATTCTGACCCTTGTGGTATGTGACTTTTATTTTTGAGTGATGTTTTTATATCTTTCCCCTTAAAGTGCTGTGATCTTCATTTTCGTTTAAGCATGAGATCTGCCTAGTTGTACTATGTGCTAGTTATGATGTTGTTATGATGAATTTGGAGTCTGTATCAAAGCAACCTGGACCCAAAAATCAAAACCCTCTATATATTTTGAGAACGAATGTGACCTAAAAATAATAGGGCAGTGCATGCTCTGGATCCTGAATATAATAGGCATTGGACACAATTGGGCTGTCTGCTGAGGGGCTCAATTAGGGCCACGCTGTGTGCACATGCCTATTGTTTCCTTGAATGAAGAAAATATAAACAAAAACCATGAGTGCATGGCTCTTTAGTTCACAAGTAGTCAACTTTCTGACATCTCCTCATTTACGACACGTCAAATTATGCAATGTGTGAGCCATTTTCTTCTTAAACCATTTCGTCATTTTGCACCTTGTCGAAAATGTTTTAGGAGATTGGCAGACATCATAGATATGCATGTATGTTTCTTTTGGTTAAATATGTTCTACTTACATTTATCAAAGGAGAAGTTCCAGAATGCCACATGCACTCACAGGGAAACATTATTTGGCTTAAGATAGCAGCATGTACCTGAGGATTGGTGCCCCCGAGGTGGAGTGCTACTGTGTGACCATCTGCTAGCCTGTGGGCTTCAGGGGATGGCCCACTATGTCCCTGTCCCCAGCAAAAGAAGAATTCCAGGTCACTTTGCAACAGAGTCGAGGTGCTTGTCTTGCTCTTGGTTAGCTCCTGTCCACACTGAATGTTCTGCATTGCTATGTCAGGCCTGTGATCGTGGAGATCCCTCACTTTGCGGCCCTTCGAGGAAAGGAAAGGGAACTGGTGGTCCTGCGCAGTGAGAATGGGGACAGCTGGAAAGAGCATTTCTGTGACTACACTGAAGATGAGTTGAATGAAATTCTTAACGGCATGGATGAAGGTACTTTCAGATGAAGCATTTTTAAAAAATCTAAACTGGAAGCATGAAAATGATTCATTTCTTTCTTATGACCTAGGTGTGTGTGTGTGTGTGTGTGTGTGTGTGTGTGTCCCGTGTGGTATTTTACTACAGCAGGTAATCTGCTTTGCTCCTGTAATGATGAGTTGGAATGCACAATACTTTTGCTTAATCTTACTCCTGTTATATTCAGGAAAATAAAAGCCTTTAAGATATCAAACATCTCATTAAAGAGATGCAGCATGCTTCCATTTTTAGTGTAAACTTGAGCCGAAAATGAGATAGAATAGATATTGTTGTTTTATAACTAAATGAACTGATACTGGATAATAAATCCATGATTTTAAAAAATGCCTAACTTGAAACATTAGATATTTAAGATACTGATAAAAAGTGTTAAGCTATTCTGTTGGAAAACTTACATCTACCCATAACTGGTACGTTATAGAATACTATAATTTTTAAACTTTCTATTATTAAGGGGATAGGAAAATTAAGTTCATCCAATCTTCTACCTATAATTCAAACAGGGAGTTAGCCAGGGTTGAACTGCATACACACACATACACATCTAGTTTAGGAACTTAGTTTTCCATTAGAACTTCAATCGCTGTACATCTCAAATCTGTCTTGGGCTGTACGAGGTTGTAATAATTCAGTATGAAAAGAGGAAAACAGCTCTTATAGTTTGTACAGAGAAAAGGTCCTAGTCCTAATAGTAGAATTCACATTCAACTTTAAGTAACTACAGAAATAGGGCAAGTTCTTTGCTTGCATGCCAGGAACATACCAAGTTTTGTATAGAGCTAGACACTCAAGAGCAAGTATAGCTGTTTATCAAGTTCTTGAGTCTTCTGGCACTAGTTTCAGATATGGCTCATGGATAGGAAAGAGTAGCCTGACCATAGCTTCTTTACTATTTCTTTCTACATCCTACCAAGGTTTGAATAAGAATAGAGGCCCTTATCCAAGGGGTGGATGGAGGAAGAAATTATGCCCTCTAGATGTGTTAAGTCAGTATCTTCTAAGCAAAGTAAAAAGATCAGAGTTTTTATTAATAAAAATTGTTCCCTGCAATATTTAGCTGCTTCTACTTCTTGGAACCATTCCTTTTGCTGACATTTAGGTTTCGGATATTTTCCTCTGGGATATTTACCTATCAATAACACTGTCAGTGAGCATTGGCATCATGCCCTTGGATGGGGGCCCACTCTTTCATTTATTTATTTTAAATGAGCTTTCTACATGGGTATTAATAGAAAGTTAATAGATTAATTAATCTATTAATAGAAAATTAAAGATTTGTGTATGTCTGGAAATTTTAAAAATAAATATAGGCTAGTATTTGCCAGTGCATCAGTCTTCAATCATGTGTAATCAGATCCTGGGACTTTTTACTTTTACTATCTAGCTATGCCCAATAGTCAAGAAAAACATAGTTGCTATTCCTGCCTCTATAATGAATTGTAAATGATTTCTAAAAATGAACAACTTTCCATTACCTGTTAAAATTCAGTGATCCACATAGTACAAATTTTCTACATTTACACTAGTTTGATTTTTTTTTATTTTGCCCTGAATATCTACACTAATGCAATTTATAAAGAGCCCATGATCCCATCCTCTTGATGTTAAATTATATATTTGAAAAGTTAATGGCATCAGGGGAATATTGAAACCCTGAATTTATTATCACTGATTTTTTTTAATATCCACAGTGAGTATCTCAGACACAACCCTTCCACTGGAGTAAACACATAAACATAAATCTTACTCTTCCAAGATAGATTTTATTCCTGCACTATTCCCCTGAAAACCCAAAGGGCTATGTTACTTCTTAAAACCACAATAACTTGGCTTTGAGCTAACTTTGAAATTTGCAAAGAAAAGGAGTCCAGAAGCAACTTCCTCTCCATCACGTGAACCAGGAATAGAGCAGGTTCATTTCATTCCATATTTGCCCTCATGTCCCTCATTTCAAAGGTGGCCCTGCAATGCTGCACCTAGAACTAAATGTTTATCTTTCTCAGTGACCTGGAAAGTCCTGATTTTCACAAAGAAAGGAAACATGCAAGCTAAATACTGGCAGATCTTGAAATACTGCAATTTTTTGTTTTGTGGTGGTGTTAGGATAGCCTTGCTTTTTAAATTTTCCTGTTGTTTCAAAAAATGTGTTTTGCTGGCACTTCTGTTCATTATTAACCAAGTCAATGAGTTGGCTAGAATGCTGTCAGAAGGAAATCTTTGCTTTATGAATGAAGGTGGGTCATTTCTTGTCTCAGTACTGGATAGCCCAGAAGACCTAGAAAAGAAACGAATCTGCCGCATCATCACCCGAGACTTCCCACAGTACTTTGCAGTGGTGTCTCGTATCAAACAGGACAGCAATCTGATTGGCCCAGAAGGAGGTGTGCTGAGCAGCACAGTGGTGCCCCAGGTGCAAGCCGTCTTCCCAGAGGGGGCACTCACCAAGCGGATCCGCGTAGGCCTGCAGGTATGCCCATGTTAGAGGCAAATGATCCTAACAGGATTGTATTCTAATAATTAAAAATTAGCTTTGTCGAGGACTGTTACCCTTGATTTATAATCATACCAAAAAGGAAGGTAGTGTTACTAGTAGAGCTAAAGTCAAAATCCATGTTTATTGGTTACTAATCTATTTAAAAATTCAACTTATATTTGGACAATTAACCAAAATTAATCTCTAGCTATAAATGTTTTCTTCTTGTAAAAAAAAAAAAGAAAGAAAAAGAAAAGAAAAGAAATTAGCTTTTAAATGAGAAATAAATTGTTAAAGAATCAGATTATTCCTGGTAAGCAAGAGCTGCCATCAGAGATCGTGGATCTTAGAAAATTTTATATGAGTGCTTAGTAATAATACTGAACTTATGATTGCCATATTTGATGTCCACCAAGCTTATTTATAAGATAAAAAAAAAACAATACTTTGGGTAAGAAATTTGAAATTAAATATAATGATTCATTCTTTATATATATATATATATATATATATATATATATATATATATGTTTTTACTTTGAAAAGGCTCAACCTATGCACACTGAGCTGGTGAAGAAGATCCTAGGCAATAAAGCTACCTTCAGCCCTATAGTCACTTTGGAACCTAGAAGAAGAAAATTCCACAAACCAATTACCATGACCATTCCTGTCCCCAAAGCTTCAAGTGATGTCATGTTGAATGGTTTTGGGGGAGATGCACCAACCTTAAGATTACTATGCAGCATCACAGGTGAGTCACATATGACTGTGTTAGTAGAGAGTTCTGAAAAAAGAAACTTAGATTATTGTAAATATTAAATTACCTTTGTCATAAGATGTCTGCAGGGTCACATGCATTAATTCAGGGAATACATTTTAATTAACTAGGGAAATGAAGGGTGAAAGGAAGCAACTATTATTTACTAAATAAAGTCTGTATGCCAAACTGTTAGATATTTATATGCGTTGTCATTCTAATTTCCACAATAACCCTGTGAGGAAACTTTAACCCCATTTTACTGAAAAGGAAACCATGGTTGAAAGAAGTTCTATAACTTGCCCTATAAATATTTGGTGGTGTTGGGATCACTAAATCTGCTGGGGGAAAAAAAAAAGTGTCTTGAGTAATTATACCCAATAGTTCAAACCAAAGTATTATGTTATGGAATTGGTTATGTCTTTATCATTGATCTATGGAACTAACTTTAGAAAAACAACTTAAAGATTTTCAATGATTAACCAGTTTTTGGTCTTTTCAATTGGTGGTTGTGTAGTTGCTTTCAGACAGCTACCAAACTCTCCAAAGACACTCCCAGAATGTTGGTGGTCTCTTCATAACAATGCCAACACAAATAGTGAGAGGCAAAAAAAAAAAAAAAAAAAAAAAAAATCACATGAATAATGTGTTCCAGGGCTAAATAATTTAACTGATAATTTCTCTATTTATCAATAATTACATGGTGTTGATATTCAGTAAATATTAGTACTATTATTAGTAAAAACAGTAATTGTCCCTGGATGTTTTGGTATTGCTAGAATTATATTTTTCATGTCTGTTTAGTATTGGCAGAATGTTCACCTTTATTTTGTTTTCTTTAATTCACCCTTCTTACTAATATGTTTCTTGTAGTTATGATAGAGAACCATGAGATTATTCCATAAGTTTAATAATAAGACAAAATTTTAAAATATATATACTATAATGAGTGGGAGGAAATCATATGCTTCACTTATGATCTCTTTCCCAATTGCTCAGTTTTGGTTATTACTATCATTTCTGGGTGTCTTTCCCATAATTCCTGCCCCATACATATATGGTTAACCTTCTATAATGTGCAATATAATGTCATGGATGTGAAACAGGTGAGGCAGAAGAATATCTGTGATATGCCCTGCCCTTATAGTGAGTAAATAAAGATACTATAGGGGCCTAGACACCATCTACTCTATTTATTCCAGCCCAATGTCTTTAGACAGATTCCTCATAAACATTTCTGAAATTTAATTAAAATTATTTTGAAAATTAACAAATAATTTAATGTATTAATTGTTTAAATACCTAGACATTTGAGTTTTTGTATTCTTCTGTGTCATATAGTTATGCTGAGTATGTATTTCTAGATAAGCTAGAATAAACTTCCCTAACCTTTCTTTGATAACTTGTTCTCTTCTTTAAGAAACTTTAGAGTCAAGACTTTCCTTCATTTCAAACATATATTCCTCTTACAGCCCTTTGAACTAAAATTTTGTCCTTATCTGTGTGATCTTAATTTCTCAGTAGAAATGAAAGACAGGCAGTCACCATCAGCCTTCATGGTAATTTTTCAATGTAAAGGGGTCATCCTTTGACATTCATTTATTTTTTTCATTTACCTTGCAATATTTGTTGAGCTCTTACTATTTTACAAACTTTTTTTGGCCAAACTTTTATCGCACATTGAGAGGAAATTTTTTGAAAACAATTGCTTAAAATATGAAGTTTGGGAACAAAAGAATATTTAGTTAGAATAGTTAAAATATTCACTATTTTAAAAAAGTGTTCAGCTCCTTAGTTGGTCAAAGGATATTTTAAAATAATCAACTGTATACAATTCAAAATTATCTTCAGAGCCTAGCAATTATAATAAAAGCTTCAGAATGTCAGGCAGAGAACAGAAGGCTTAATAAACACTTATTTAAATAACTACCCTAAAGCTTAGTTTCTTGAGTGTTAGTCTGCTGTTTGTTTTCAATGTGTCATTTTTTAGCATGTAGGTTTTAATCATTTTGTTTTCAATGTGTCATTTTGAGGGGTTGGATTGGGCTGGGAACACAGACAGAACCACAAAGACTTTATTTTAGAATCTAGAGTCTGGAGTTTTGCCTGATTTTTTTCAACAATCGTATTATTTCAGGTGGAACCACTCCTGCTCAGTGGGAAGATATTACAGGAACTACGCCATTAACATTTGTCAATGAATGTGTTTCCTTTACAACAAACGTGTCTGCCAGGTATCGTTATATAGCACAGAAAAGCCCACTATGATATGTTCCCTTCCAAAAAATCTGCCCTTTGTTTTGTTTTATTTTGTTTCTTTATTGTTTGAAAGTTATTTTTTCATTTGATTTTAAATATGGCCTGTCTTTGCTTTAATATTTTAAACTAGATCTGTCAGCAAATAGAACAGTGATAATACAGTAACAAAGTACTACCAATCCGATTAAAATCTAAGGAAAAGGAGTGATTGTCTGCTTTGCCTGTATGGTTCTTGGTCAGTAGCAGTTGCTGCTTTTTCTACTTCCAAAGTCCTTAGGAATGATAATTTCCTGTTGTCAGCAAAATAGCCTGAACTACTTTTCCAACAGAATCATAACAGCACAAATCTCACTATGGTTTCTCTAAAAGGCTTAGAGGCTTCAGTGGCTCTTATACACATTTCTTATTTATGTATTATGCATCTTTAAAACGGTGAAGCAATCTAGTTTTATTGCTTATGCACACATTAACTCAATTGATTAAAGTTAATTCCCATTCGTTTGGTCTTTAATTGATTGATAAGCATTGTTACCGCTCTTTAACTTGACATTACAACAACTTTGTGACTTAAGTAGGGCAAGAGACATTATGCCCATTTTACAGATGAGAAAACTGAAGTTGAGAGTAATTAAAATGTACATTCCTATTTGGGGTGAGGGAGAAAAGATAAAAGTGCACGAATAGTTAAGTAATGGCATAGCAATAGTTGGGTGTGGTGGCACATATTTATAGTTCCAGCCACCCAGAGACTCAACTATTGAGTCTACAGTTCTGTGTTTCAATGTGTTTTGCCAATTTAGCATCTATACTGTAATCCAGAAGATGACGTGTTCTGAATAAGAGCTATAGACCAGAGAGAGTAAAAGAATGAGAGAAGGGTGTTCAAATTGGGATAGCTAGAGAGGGTATCTGAGAAGAGGTGACTTGAGACGTGTTGGAACCTAATAGGCAGATAAAAGTGAAAAAAAGAATAACATGAGCAAAGATGCAAAGATAGAATGAGAAGGTGTAGTGAGGGATAGCAACAATTATCCATGTAGTCTTTAATTCAAAAATAATGCTTCAGGCTGTGCCTGGTGGCTCATGCCTGTAATCCCAGCACTTTGGGAGGCCAAGGCAGGTGGATCGCTTGAGCCCAGGAGTTCAAGACTAGCTTTGGCAACATAGTGAGACACAAAAAAAGATACAAAAATTAGCTGAACATGGTGGCACACACCTGTAGTCCCAGGAACCAGGGAGGCTGAGGTGGGAGGATCTCTTGAGCCCAGGGAGGTCAGGGCTGCAGTGAGCCATGATTGTATCACTGCACTCCAGTCTGGGTGACAGAGACGTTATCTCAAAACAAAAACAAAACAAAACAAAGCAAAGCAAAACAAAACAAAACAAAACAAACAAACAAAATGTAGGACTATTGGTTGGCAACACTTTATAAAAGGTCTTACAGTGTAGATTAAGAAGTGATAAATCACCATAAATATATACAATTTTTATTTGGCAATTTAAAGATTACCAAAAGCCCCAGAACTACATGAAAATAAAAATACTATAAAAAAATAAGGCCAGGCATGATGGCTCATGCCTGTGATCCCAGCACTTTGGGAGGCCGAGGCGGGTGGATCACAAGGTCAGGAGATCAAGACCATCCTGGCTAACACGGTGAAACCCCATCTCTACTAAAAATACAAAAAAGTTAGCCAGGCATGGTGGCACGTATCTGTAGTCCCAGCTACTTGGGAGGCTAAGGCAGGAGAATAGCTTGAACCCAGGAGGTGGAGCTTGCAGTGAGCCGAGATCACGCCACTGCACTCCAGCCTGGGAGACAGAGTGAGGCTCTATCTCAAAAATAAATAAATAAATAAAAATAAAAAAAATAAAATAAAAGCAGTTGCATTTTAAAAGCTATTTTGTGAGAACATGTAAAAAATAAGTCAATAAAATAAAGCCAATTAAAATATCAAAAAAAATATGTTATTGAACTAATAATTTAACTACCAAACAATTGAAGAAACAGTGAACAGAATTAAGTCAGTAGAAAGAGGAAGGTAAGCAAGTGCTCGCCATGAGCTAGGAACTATGCTGAACCTTAGAAACATTCTGCTAATTGAAATAAGCCAGACATAAAAGAGCTAACATTACAAGAGTCCACCTATTTGAAGTACAGAGGATAGGCAACTTTATAGAGACAAGAAAGTTTAATAGAGATTTAAAGGGACTGAAGTAAGGGGGAAATAGGAAGTTATTTAACGGGTACAGTTTCTGTTTGGGGTGATGAAGAAGTTCTGGAAATGGATATTGATGATAGTTGCACAACGTTGTGAATGTATTTAATGCTACTGAATTGTACATTTAAAATTGGTTAAAATGGTAAATTTTATGTTATATATATTTTAGCACAGTAAGAATAAAAGACAGGTGGTTCAGGAACTTGAAAGACAGAGAGGGTAAGAGAATAAGAAAATTTCATGACTTTAAGATGCAGAAATCAAAAAACAAAATTAAAAAGTGTCAGTAATGGTAATTTCAAATTATGGGAAATGGGCCAGGGGAAGGACAGTAATCATGGGCAAAATGTTCTAAAGCACAAGAATATAGAATAAGACTTTGGAAGGGCTGGGCGTGATGGCTCACACCTGTAATTCCAGCACTTTGGGAGGCTGAGGTGGGCAGATCATGAAGTCAAGAGATTGAGACCATCCTGGCCAACATGTAAAACCCCATCTCTACTAAAAATACAAAAATTAGCTGGGCGTGGTGGTGCACACCTGTAGGCCCAGCTACTCTGGAGGCTGAGGCAGGAGAATTGCTTGAACTTGGGAGGCAGAGGTTGCGGTGAGCTGAGATAGCGCCTCTGCACTCCAGCCTGGTGACAGAGTTCGACAACATCTAAAAAAAAAAAAACCCTTTGGAAGTATGAAATAACAAAATGAAAATATTTCCATCTAATGACCTTGACTTTCTTGGTGAAGTTAGCTCTCTTAGGGCCTGTGGTGAGGGGTGAAGCTTAAAGAGTGTCATAAGATTTAGTAACGTTACTAGAGTGAGCAAAAAATTGTCAATCAATGTCACAGACTTAGTTGAGGCTGGAAATCATAAAGTCATTAATTAGAGCCAATAATTTCTTCTATGAATTATATTTAGCAATACTTAGGAGTTCTGGAGCAGTTTTTAAAAAATGGTTGGGTTGATTCCACTTTGGTGATTAGAGAGTTCCTTGGAAAAGAATAATGAGGGGAGGAAAAGCTGGATAGATTTTGTTGAAAAGAGTTTCAGGAAATGAAAAGACAGCTAGGGAGGGGGAATCAAGGAAAATAGAAAACCATGCAGTGAGATCCTTGTCTTGTGTCTGCTATTGAGCTCACTCCACTAAAGGATTCTAAAACACTAAATATATAGTTCAGAAAATTGAATATTCAGAAGTTTCCAAAAAAGAAAATTAGAAATACAATATTTAATAGTTGATCTTAAAAACCTGATGTCTTTCTCTCTTCTCTTCATTCCCTTCTGCCTTCCCATCTATCCTCCTACCTTTCCTTTTTTTCCTGTCTTGCTTTTGCTTTCCTTTGACTTTCTTTCGTTATCTCCCTCGCTCACTTCCTTATTTCCAAGAAGCATTTGTTGACTACTTTGATCATATTGAAGGAACTGATTTTGTTTTTCACATGGTATACTTTGAACTTTAGATAACTGACTTTATTTATTTTATTAGGTTCTGGCTGATAGATTGTCGACAGATCCAGGAATCCGTCACTTTTGCATCACAAGTATATAGAGAAATTATCTGCGTACCTTATATGGCCAAATTTGTAGTGTTTGCCAAGTCACATGACCCAATTGAAGCTAGGTTGAGATGTTTCTGCATGACTGATGATAAAGTGGATAAGACCCTTGAACAACAAGAAAATTTTGCTGAGGTGGCCAGAAGCAGGGATGTGGAGGTACTGTACCAAAAATAATAATAATAGTTTATGCCATGCTGTTATACCTGTATTAATAGATTACATTTCAAATATAATTTAATAAATAGAATAATTAAAAAGTGAAAGACCAGTTCACATCTTGATCAGTTAGAAGGTCAATATCCAAAATCTGCCATTTTTAGTCATTTTGGACCTATTCAGTGGGACTGATTGGTGTATGTGAGAAGGTAAAAGATGATTCCTTTAAAGATTATTTGAGGAAAAATTATGAGTTATTGATAAACTCAAAGTATGTAAGTGACTGTAGTACTTCAGATGTTTTTAGCTTTCCTTGTTGTCCTTATTTTTTAATAGTAACTAAAACGGTCTGGGAAGTATATCCTTTTGCATAAATGTTGAAGCAGGATGTCTAGTGCTTTTCTACATTACTTTTTCTTATTTCAGAATTTTCCATCAGTGTAGGTCTTTGGGTATTGAAGTCCAGTAACCTGACTCATTATGATGCCAAAAATTACCCAAGCAGGCCAGGCGTGGTGATTCACGCCTGTAATCCCAGCGGTTTGGGAGGCCGAGGTGGGTGGCTCACCTGAGGTCACCAGTCCGAGACCAACCTAGCCAACACGGCAAGACCCCATCTCTACCAAAAATACAAGATTAGCCAAGCATGGCGGTAGACGCCTGTAATCCCAGCTACTCGGGAGGCTGAGGCAGGAGAATTGCTTGAACCCGGGAGGCAGAGGTTGCAGTGAGCCAGGATCACACCACTGCATTCCAGCCTGGGCAACAGAGTGAGACTCCATCTCAAAAAAAAAAAAAAAAAAATTACCCAAGCCTAAGTTAAATTTAGGATGTAAATGTATTTTGGGTTTGTGGAATAATGGGATACAGTTTTTACAATGAGAACATTATATGCTACCATGCATTAATGATTCCCATTACTAGTAAGAAGAAAGAGCGCTGGACATGCTGTGCCACAGATAGAATGTCAGTTGTCAATTTAAAGATTGTTGTATGTGTATTATAAGAATTTGAAGTTCCAAGTAGTACTACCACTTCTTTGTGTAAACAACAAGTTGTAATTGCAGCTACTTTATTGTTATTTCTCTCTGTTTTCACTCAGGTGTTAGAAGGAAAACCCATCTATGTTGATTGTTTCGGCAACTTGGTGCCATTAACTAAAAGTGGCCAGCATCATATATTCAGTTTTTTTGCCTTCAAAGAAAATAGACTTCCTCTATTTGTCAAGGTAATATATATATATGGAATTTCGTGATGTCTTTTTTTTCAAGATCAAGGAATAATTTGACTTCCTTTGGTAACAGAAAATTTTTGCTTTTTAGTCATCTTCAGAGTTTTCTTTTTAACCATATTTGTAATGTTTTACTGCCCTGGGAAACCAATCATTTTTATTTTTGAGGTTCAAAGTCAACCTGAATTTTTATAGACTACATTTAAGGATGAGAACAGGACAAATAATAGCCACCCCATTAATTAGGCACAGTGATCAGTATTTTCCAAATTTGAAGGAAAGTCTATTCTATTAAAACTTTTAAATATTTATGCTTAGATTTAAAAATATATGTGAACTTTACATGTGTGGAGATCAAAAGAGTTCTAAATGGCAACTTTTTATAACAAAATCTCTCAAAAGACCTAGGTCTCACTTAAGCTAATAAGAAATTATCTCCGATAGAGCTATAGACTTGATATATTTTCATAAATTCATTCAGTAAACAGCATAGAGACATGTGTATGCATCTCTAACAGAGACAACAAATCCCTAATCCAAGTTAGGGATTTGAAGTGATATACGCAAGTTTCATTTTAGATTCCAATCTCAACGGGATCACAAATGAATGAATAAGAGATTCAGGAAATAAAAAGGAGGTAATAATTCTACTCTGCTTTATTTTCCAAGCTCATTTTTCTTGTTTCTCACAATTTATTTCGCTAATCTAGTGGTCCTAATGCTCAATCCTATCAGGTATAGGCTGGCTTCTGTCTTTTTTTTTTTTCCAGTCCTACTTCACCTACTCATTTCCAACTTTTCATCAGCAATGACTCTTTTTGTTTTAACCCCTTATTTTCTTTCCAAACATGTGTTTGCAAACCTCTTATTCAGTTTTCCCAAGATCTCTACTGAGTCTCTCTCATTGTGCCATTTCTGGTTCAATTGTTTTGCCTGACTGATGACAGATTCTTGCAGATCACCACATTAAGCAGTAACTGCTCGGGGTAATGGATCCATTTAACATAGACAGCTATATAATTAAGCTAATGTTTGATATCATTGGTGTGCAGAATCATTCTACAAACAACCCAATACAAAATGAGCAAAGTGCTTCAGTAGACATTTATCCAAAGAAGATACACAGATGGTCAATAAGCACATGAAGAGATGTTCAACAGTGTAGGGAAATGCAAATCAAAACTATGAAGAGATACTACTCCATACCCATTAGGATGGCTATTATTAAAACAAACAAACAGAAAATAAACAAATGTTGGGAAGGATGTAGACAAATTGGGGCCCTAATGCATTGCTGGTGGAAATGCAAAATAGTGCAGTCACTTTGGAAAACACTGCAGGTTTTCCTCAAAAAGTTAAATATAAAATTAGTATATGATTCAGCAATTCACTTCTCAGTGTACACTCACAAGAATTTAAAGTAGAGACTCAATTACTTGCACACCAATGTTCTTAGCAGCGTTGGCCATGGTAGCCAAAATGGAAACAACCCGGAAGTCCAAACGTCCACAAACAAAATGTGGTATACACATGTAGTGGAATACTATTCAGCCTTTAAAAGGCAGGAAATTCTAATTTGTGCTACAATATGGTAAATGAAATAAGCTAGACACAAAGGGACACATATTGTATGGTTTCACTTATATGAGGTACCTAGGGTAGTCAAATTCATAAAGAGAGAAAGTATTTTTTTTTTAATTTTTTTTTGACCTCTCCTTGAAATGAAATAAAGATAGAAAGTAGAAAAGTAGTTGCTAGGGACAGGAGAAGGGGAGAATGGGGAATTATTGTTTAATAGATACTAGAATTTCAGTTAGGAAGATTAACAAGTTCCAAAGATGGAAGGTAGTGATGATTATACAACAATGTGAATGTACTTAATGCCACCAAACTAGACACCTAAAAATGATTAAAATGATAAGTTTTATATTACATATATTTATCACAATTTTTTAAAAAGGAATGAAATTCTGACACATGATACAATATGAATGAACTTGGAAAACATTATGCTGAGTAAAATAAGGCAGACACAAATACTATATGGCTCCATTTCTACACATTCCTAGAATAGGCAAACGTATAGAGACAGAAAGTAGAATAGAGGTTATTAGGGGCTGGGCAAGAGGGCAATGGGGAGCTGTTGTTCAATGGGGACAGTTTCTGCATAGGATGAAAAACGTTCTGGATAGAGGTAGTGCTTATACAACTTTGTGAATGTGCTTAATGCCACTGAATTTTCTGCCTCAAAATAGTAAAAATGGCAAATTCTATGTTATGTATATTTTACCATAATTGTTTTAAGAGCTGAGTAAGTTCTGAAGACCTAATGTATAGCACTGAACTACAGTTAATTGTATGTAATATATTATATACTTGAAATTTGCTAAGAGAGATCTCAAGTGTTGTCACCACACAAAGGGGGGGTGAGGTGGTTGATATGTTAATTAGTTTGATACGCTAATCATTTCACAATGTATACATATATCAAATCATCACATTGTACACCTTAAATATATGCAGTTTTTGTCTACTGTACTTAAATAAGACTAAAAAAGAAAGCTGAATGATTTTTAAAAAGGCTTTCCAAATGGTAATAGGAAAAGAGAAAGGAAATCCTTTGAGATCTTACCTAGCATTAACAAATGAATTTTACTTTCCCTTTTCAAGCATCATCTAGTTAAAGTAAATACTGCACGTCAAATATGGGTGAAGCATGTATGTCTGTCTTGTTCAAGGTACGCGATACGACTCAGGAACCCTGCGGACGACTATCATTTATGAAGGAGCCAAAATCCACAAGAGGCCTGGTGCATCAAGCTATTTGCAACTTAAACATCACTTTGCCGATTTATACAAAGGTATTGTAAAATCTGCTATAGTGCAATTCAGGTAGTGTAGGAATTGATTTTTAAATCTTGTATTAGGTCAGTGCAAAAGTAATGGCAAAAACAGCAATTACTTTTGCACTGACCTAATAAAATGAATACAAACGAAGACTGAATGAAAGCACATATAATAATCACGTTTGATTCTCTGTCAAATTTACAATTTCCACTTAAGAAAAAACGTAGTGCCACCTGATTTCATGTTAAATGTACTTTGATGCAAAAATTCTATTAATACACAATGGGCATGGAAGTAAGAAAATGTGGCTTCAGATTTAACTTTTTGAAGAAATTTTTAAAACTAATTGGCTTTTCTTCATTATGGTTTTCATGTGCTTTCCTGAAACCATACTAGCACATTTGGCCCTATGAAAACATTAGAGTTCATCAGCCTCTGTTTACTACCAATTCACAGGTGGCTTACATATTATTAAATTCAGAGCTGCCCCGTGATATTTTATTTTTTCTAAGTAATTATTAATCTTCTAACTTATCATATTTTAGGAGTATATAAACTGGTGTGTTGGTGCACACCTGTAGTCCCAGCTACTCTGAAGGCTGAGGTGAGAAGATCACTTGAGCCTAGGAGTTCAAGGGCAGATTAGGCAACATAACTTGTGTAAATTGTTGGTTAGAATAAAAAATAGTAGAAATAGTTGATTAGTAAAAAACATATCGCCATGTTATGAGGAGTAGATTTAAAACATTGTTGAAAAGGAAAAATATATTAATTCTGATCCTAAGTCTACCTACAGGAATTGTTTTCAAACATCTCTCCATCATGTAATTCCTTGAATACTCTGATGAAATCAAAGAAGACAACTAAATCAATAAAATGTTGTGGCTAATTTATGTTTCATTCTTTTAAACTTTTTTTAACCAATATTTCTTTTGAATAGGAAGCTCCCACATGGCAAACTATAGGTGGATGCAGAAGTTGTCAGTGTCTATATAACAGGTTGGGCAGGGTGATGAGTGGTGGCTGCTGAGACCTGGAGGGGAAGTAGGGATATATTTAAAATCCTAAATCTTGACATCACAAAACAAAAAATGTCCCATATTTCTTTTTCCGCACCACAATTGTTAAATTTTATATTTGCTTAATGAATTATTCTTTGTAAATAGAGATCAACCATATAGAGAAAAGCTCGTAGCATTAGATTTGACATTGTAAATTTTTATTAAATGAATAAAATATTATTTATATATGTAAATATACATGTTATTCCAAGAATTAAAATATAGAAATGGGTATATCAACCCAAATGAGCATAATTTCATTGCATTTTGATGGTGCAGAATGTGTTTTGGGGTTTGTATTGCTGATTAGTAGTGAGTCAGCAGAGGCAGTATGCCAATAAGAACCACAAAGAAATATGTACTGCTGCAGGCAAGCCACCTGAGTGTTACAGAAAGATGACTGAGCTTTGGCTGATTTCAGTGAGCTTTCAGTGTGCTCTAAGAGAAAGCATTAACTTTATTATTACATTTTATTTCTAAGTCAAGACATAGCAGACACAGCTATTAATGCTGTGATAGTCCAGTACAATTTTCTAATTTGTAACTCAAAAGAAAAAAAAAATTCCAGACATTGTATATTGAAAATATACCTTAGTATTTAATAGCTCTTGGCTGGGCACCATGGCTCACACCTGTAATCCCAGCACTTTGGGACACCAAGCCAGAAGGATCGCTTAAGTTCAGGAGTTCAAGACCAGCCTGAGCAACATAGCAAGACCCTGTCTCTATTAAAAAAAAAAGAAAGAAAGAAAGAAAAGAAAGAATTTAGTAACTCTTTGTTAGAATAACGCTTCTAAATATTGCCTGTGTATTGAAAATTTTTCATCATATATGTAAATATACATGCTTATTTGTAGCTTTTAATATTTTCAACCAATATCTGCAATGATTGGGATATTATCATCACTATTTCTAAAGATAAATGCCATCCCGTTCATTTAAGGTCAAACTTTGAGACTGCTGTGATGACCTAGTATCTGAAATTAGTATATTTGTGATATTGGTTCTTTTGTCTCTTGAATCTATAAACTTTGTATTTAAGCCAATCATCTTTTCTGCCCGTCTTCTATAAACTGTTAGTAAGAAAAAAAGAGTGTGCTGACTGCATGCTTGCCTGTTGATGCTTGTTGAAAGGGTATTTATTTACTCTTTCCTTTTCTTCTAAATACTCTCTACTCTTCCTTCTCTCTTTTTTCCATCTTGCATGGCATCTTGGGGCGGAAAGGAATCAGAGTCAGATCAAGAACAGGAGGAAGAGGTAATTTTATGACAGTGTCACTTGTTAACGGCTGTGTCATTGCTGTAACCACTAATAAGAGCACATAGTTAACCTGTGTTCTTAGAAGGGGTAGGCGGTTCTTCTTAGTAATTAAAGGGGCACGATTTCGCTTAACCTCTCTAAGCCTCTGTTTTCTCATCTTGTTGAGCAACTTAAGGGAATAGTAAAGTTTCCCTATAAACTGTTGCCATGTCTCTATGCAATACTATATTTCTCCACCAACTACTGAGAGCTAAACCATTATCTCAGGGATTCTTAGTCAGAAGACATCTAGTGGTTGAAACTCTTTTTATACTAAGACATTATTAATGTCTTAATTTTTAATTAATTAATTTTTAATTTACTACATTTAGTAAAATTTACTACATTTTTAATGTACTAAGACACTATTTGCCTTTTAAACTTCTATATCCTCACAAACTATAGAGGAGTCTTCCAGAGTCCATACTACATGTGATGACATTGCCACTCTGGCAATTAATGGAATGTATGCTTGCATACTCTTAGGTTCTAGCATTTTCTTAGCCTTCATTTGTAATACAGGTATCTGTTTATACATATCACACACCATCAGAAGTTTTTTCAGGCTCCTCAGTAATTTTGGGGAGTGTAAAGGGGCCCTAAGACCAAAGAGTTTGATAAACACTGAGACCAAAACACTTTAAGAAGCATATAGTTGATTGCTTAGACTATAATATTATAATGCAGAACTATGCTAATAATAAGAATTTCTTATAAAGTGGGATCTTTACTAAGTGTTGCACATGCCTCATCAATATTGATCTCTCACAACTACCTATGAGGTGTTTGTTATTAAATATTATAGATAAAGAAAGCAAGTCTTAGAGAGGTTACCTTGAATAAATAGCTATATGAATTAAGCCTGCTTCAATATTTAAAGCAAATGTGTGTTTGTCTCCATTATAAAGATCTGAAAATGCCCAAATATTATAATAGAAATGAAAAACATAATTGGAAAACTTAAAATAATGTATTTGTTTCTAAGATAGACAGATGTATATGTTATTAGTTTTATGTGAATGTTTTCAAATATACTAGTTTTCTTTTTTTAAATGTTATTCCAATGCATTCAAAATAAAAAATATTAAAAAATATAATAAATACACTTATATCCACCAGCTTAAAATGTAAGACCTTATCAGTTCAGAAGATGCCCCTGGATTCACTTTTTTTCTGATACCTTGGCAATGGAGCAGGGTGAGAAGGGTGATTATAGACTCACTGTCCTGCCGTACATAGCCATATACACAACCGACTTAAGACTGAAGTCATTCTTTCCCTCAACTGCACAGTCACTCTTTGCTTCACATACTCCGTTTCCTTCCTGTACTCAGTGACCCTACCACCACAGCTGTTAAAAATGATAGGGAAGCCAATTTTGCCCTGTTCACAAATCACTTTTTTCTGTTAGATGATTTTCCTACTGAATACTTTCTGGAACTATTCAGGGCAATAGATCCAGTTCATATTCTTTTCAGTATCTGAAATGCTGACTTATTATTAATGATAATGAAACTACTTCTGTAGAACATATCACCCTAGCATTGCTGTTTCTCATCCTTTCCTTTTTCTCCACTAAATGGATACTTATTATTTAATACTGACTTCACCCTTTTTCTGACTTATTCCCTAATAAATATGTATCCCAACATCAAAACCAGCCTGGGTCATATCTTCCCAGGATTAACATGCTAGAAAGGACTTTCTACCTGTAGTGTCTAGAAAACAGAAGTTTTTTTCCAAAGTCAGGATAAGAGTCATGGAGACTCTCAGGAAAAACTGTAGCAAATTACTCTGACCTTCCTATAGCTATGGTGTCACCCAACATATATAATTATGGATAGGAGCTTTTTGTGCACACCAGGGGCTATGAGCCAAGGCAGTATTTGTAACCATTCAATTTATGTATGTTTTCTTTCAGATCGATATGACATCAGAAAAAAGTAAGAATTTAAAGAAAATTGAGTTTGTCTGAAAGCTGGCTACCATAAAAAGAAGCATGAATTAAAATGCAAGCTAGTTGCTATTACTAACCACTATAGTAATTAAATTTTTATATTATCCTTATTAATCATTAATATATTTATAAAAGCAGCTTGGCCAGTTAAATTACAAATATACCTGATTTGCGAGCTAATTAGCAGTAAAATGCAATGATTATTCATCTAAGCATTCACTTTCTTTTGACATCCTTGTTAACCCTGGTATTGCTGTTATGCTTGTTTAGAAACCCACCCTACCGTTTTGTCCATTTGTTAGCATAATATTGTCATCTCATTATTTTTTAAGCACTGACATGACAGTATCACTTTTTATGTAATGCAATAGTGACTTCTGTAGAGAGCTCATTATTTTTGTAGGATACACCTGCAAAAGTGATACTGTCTAATAGTTCTTAGCTGAAGCTAACCCCATCCAATGCCTGCCCCTTCCCCCATCCGACTCTTGCACTTTTTACTGTGGTGAAGTGTAACCAATGTCTTTACAGCTGAGGTCTAGCAGACTTCTGTGAAAACTTTCTGGAAAAAAAATAAATAAATAAACAAAAATGAAGGGCCACAAATGCAAAAATTAAAACCCTCTGGATAAAGTTACTAATCACAACAGCATCTTATTATAGGGCTAATTTTAAATAATGATGCAAATCCCAAACGTGATCTAGTAGAGAGAGAACTGTTTTTTACAGACCTTAAAAGAGCTATCTTAGAACTCATTTCAGGTTTGTAATAGCCAATTAACGTTTTAGTTTGTTGGACTGTGTCTAGTGACTCTCTGGCTTCTTATGTGGAAGCTTCAGTTGAATTTTACAGATTTCTGCTTTTGTGCCCCAAACGCTTTTTAAAAATCTGATTTTTAAAGTTTATTGAATATCAATAAATTTTATTTCAGAGTTTATTTTGATTTGCTGTATTTCAGAGTATATTCCTAAAATGAGAAAACTTAGAACCATGTTCAATATGCTCATTTGGCCCTATACAGTGATCTGAGGGCTTTTTTAAAAAAATCCTAGGACAATGTAATTTACTACCAGGTTATTGAAGTTGCTTTGAGTGAGGCTTACCCTCATGTTAAAGCATTATTCAGATCTGGAATATTCACATATTCACATACTGTATCTCCTCAACAAACAGATTCTCCCAAGAGAAGGCACTTTTGTTTATATGATATATCACATTGCCTTCATTGATTCCTTTTTTTAAGTGATTTTACTTTATTCTCTCACTTTCTTCTTCAGAACTACTCCATTTATTTAAATGGCCTCTTACTTTGCTCCCCGATACAAACAAGTAAGAATTAAAAATTAATTCATCCATATGGCTCAATTGTTAAAAAAAAAAAAAAGAAAAGAAAGATAAAAAATGTTACCATGTTGCTATAATGCCATGGATTTTCCTGAAGGATTTCTAGGTGTTTTGAGTGTTTCAAAAGTTTTAAATACAGACTCATGTTTGCTTTTGTTTTAAAGATAATCATTAGATAATTTTCATCTAGGTATAAACTAATCTCTAAAGAAGGGCTCTGTGGAAGGGACTCTTACCTGAAGTCTTTTTATGAGCACATTTTAGAAGAGTTTACTGAGTTTTCTTCCTTACCTTTAATGGATATAAGCCCCCACAACCTAAACCTCAAATATACCACCTTCAGCAGCTTATGCATGCTGAAGAGAAATAAGTACACTTTGCCACAGTAACATTTTACATATCTGTTCTAAATTCCTGCCATCCTCCTGCCCATGCGTTTCAGCAAGGCCGCCTCTCCCAGCAGTTTTACTCCACCTTTGCTTTGCATGGAAATAACTTGGCTTACATAAACTGTGTGTGTGTCCTGTGTGACTGTCTCTGACTTGGGTTGCCATGCATCACATTTTAACTTTGGACTCACTTATAAGTTTAATCACAATTGTTGTTTCTGTTGTTTTTCTTTCCTTTCCTTTATTTCCCTCCTTGGTCTTTCCATTCTGTGTCTAAACAAGGAGGTTGCTCCAAGGAAAGGACCATGCCTCTTAGCACCAGACTGTTTGTTTCATTGTTAGGTGTGAATTTCCCTTAGATGAAATGCCGGTTTGCAGCTGATTCAGATATATTTTATATAGTCTTTGTATATTGGTAGTACTAAACATACTGAATTTCAGATTTTTATATGATTAAAAATGTATATACATCATTAGATGTTTTTCTGAGCTTGCTACTACTGGCTTTCTCCTAGAGGAAATCAACTTTCTGCAATTTCTAATGCTTTTTTTCTTATTTTTTCTCCATGGTTTTTTTTTTTTCAACATTGATCTGTAACGTCTGAACAATCTTGAGATACCTCTGTGTAATTTCACTGCGTTCTTTGTTTTGATATGTAGTGTTTTTTTTGTGTGTGTATGTCTTGTTTTAGCTTTGTTGTATGTGTGGATGTGCTACAAGTGAGAAAAATTAAGCAAGTTATTTCCTGCTCATTTTTCCTTTTCAGTTGTTTTTTTTCCGTTAGCCTTGCTTTGCTCTTGTACCCTGAGGCCTTGTGGATCTACCATTCCCAGCCCATTTTGTTGCCCCTCCCACCACCACCACAGGAAAAGACGCTGTGTCGTTTCAGTCCTGATTACATTTGCCAATATCTTTTTTGATTTCCATTTTACTTTCAATGTTTTTCATTCACATCAAAGATGATGAGACAGAATCTACAGAAACATCTGTCCTGAAAAGTCACCTCGTTAATGAAGTTCCTGTCCTAGCAAGTCCGGACTTGCTCTCTGAAGTTTCTGAGATGAAACAAGATTTGATCAAAATGACCGCCATCTTGACCACAGATGTGTCTGATAAGGCAGGTTCTATTAAAGTGAAGGAGCTGGTGAAGGCTGCTGAGGAAGAGCCAGGAGAGCCTTTTGAAATCGTTGAAAGAGTTAAAGAGGACTTAGAGAAAGTGAATGAAATCCTGAGAAGTGGAACCTGCACAAGAGATGAAGGCAGTGTGCAGAGCTCTCGGTCTGAGAGAGGATTAGTGGAAGAGGAATGGGTTATTGTCAGTGATGAGGAAATAGAAGAGGCTAGGCAAAAAGCACCTTTAGAAATCACTGAATATCCATGTGTAGAAGTTAGAATAGATAAAGAGATAAAAGGAAAAGTAGAGAAAGACTCAGAGCAGCTACAGACAGTTCAAGATAAGGCAGGGAAGAAATGTGAGGCTCTGGCTGTTGGCAAGAGCTCTGAAAAGGAAGGGAAAGACATACCCCTAGATGAGACACAGAGTACACAGAAACAGCACAAACCAAGCTTGGGAATAAAGAAGCCAGTAAGGAGGAAATTAAAAGAAAAGCAGAAACAAAAAGAGGAAGGTTTACAAGCTAGTGCAGAGAAAGCTGAACTTAAAAAAGGTAGTTCAGAAGAGTCATTAGATGAAGACCCAGGTTTAGCCCCTGAACCTCTTCCCACTGTCAAGGCCACATCTCCTTTGATAGAAGAAACTCCCATTGGTTCCATAAAGGACAAAGTAAAGGCCCTTCAGAAGCGAGTGGAAGATGAACAGAAAGGTCGAAGCAAGTTGCCCATCAGAGTCAAAGGCAAGGAGGACGTGCCAAAAAAGACCACTCACAGGACACATCCAGCTGCATCACCCTCTCTGAAGTCAGAGAGACATGCTCCAGGGTCTCCCTCCTCTAAAACAGAAAGACACTCTGCTCTTTCCTCTTCTGCAAAAACTGAAAGACACCCTCCAGTATCACCATCAAGTAAAACTGAGAAACACTCACCTGTGTCACCCTCTGCAAAAACGGAAAGACATTCACCTATGTCATCTTCGAGTAAAATTGAGAAACACTCACCTGTATCACCCTCGACAAAAACTGAAAGGCACTCCCCTGTGTCATCTACAAAAACAGAAAGACACCCACCTGTTTCACCTTCAGGCAAAACAGACAAACGTCCACCTGTATCGCCCTCTGGGAGAACAGAAAAACACCCACCAGTATCGCCTGGGAGAACAGAAAAACGCTTGCCTGTTTCACCGTCCGGAAGAATGGACAAACACCAACCTGTATCAACAGCTGGGAAAACCGAAAAGCACCTGCCTATGTCACCTTCTGGCAAAACAGAAAAGCAACCGCCTGTATCCCCCACTTCAAAAACAGAGAGGATCGAAGAAACCATGTCTGTTCGGGAGCTGATGAAGGCTTTCCAGTCAGGTCAGGACCCTTCTAAACATAAAACTGGACTCTTTGAGCACAAATCAGCAAAACAAAAGCAGCCACAAGAGAAAGGTAAAGTTCGGATAGAAAAAGAAAAGGGGCCGATACTAACCCAGAGAGAAACTCAGAAAACAGAGAATCAGACAATCAAACGAGGCCAGAGACTCCCGGTAACGGGCACGACAGAATCCAAAAGAGGAGTTCGTGCTTCCTCTATAGGAGTTAAGAAAGAAGATGCAGCTGGAGAAAAGGATAAAATTCTCAGCCACAAAATACCTGAACCTGTTCAGTCAGCACCTGAAGGAGAAAGCCACAGCGAAGTCCCCAAAGAAAAGATGGCTGATGAGCAGGGAGACATGGATCTCCAGATCAGCCCAGATAGGAAAACCTCCACTGACTTCTCTGAGGTCATTAAGCAAGAGTTGGAAGAC
The DNA here is from genome assembly GCF_002776525.5 of Piliocolobus tephrosceles. NCBI lineage: Eukaryota > Metazoa > Chordata > Mammalia > Primates > Cercopithecidae > Piliocolobus > Piliocolobus tephrosceles. Next base: position 93,244,306 of record NC_045436.1, read on the forward strand.
AATGACAAATACCAACAATTCCGCCTGAGTGAGGAGACAGAAAAGGCACAGCTTCATTTAGACCAAGTACTCACTAGTCCTTTCAACACGACATTTCCACTTGACTACATGAAAGATGAGTTCCTTCCAGCTCTGTCTTTACAAAGCGGTGCTTTAGATGGCAGTTCTGAAAGCCTAAAGAATGAGGGGGTAGCTGGCTCTCCGTGCGGCAGTCTGATGGAGGGGACCCCTCAGATTAGTTCAGAAGAAAGCTATAAGCATGAGGGCCTAGCAGAGACCCCTGAGACAAGCCCAGAAAGCCTTTCTTTCTCACCAAAGAAAAGTGAGGAGCAAGTTGGGGAAACAAAGGAAAGCACCAAGATAGAAACCACCACAGAAATTCATTCAGAAAAAGAGCATCCCACAACCAAAGACATTACTGGTGGTTCTGAAGAGCGAGGTGCCACAGTCACTGAGGTCTTGGAGACCTCTACTGAGGGTTTTCAGAAAGAGACCACTCTAGGCTCTCCCAAAGACACAAGCCCTAAAAGAAAAGATGATTGCACCGGCAGCTGTAGTGTAGCATTAGCTAAAGAGACACCCACAGGACTGACTGAGGAGGCAGCCTGTGATGAAGGTCAACGTACCTTTGGTAGTTCAGCCCACAAGACACAAGCTGATAGTGAGGCTCAGGAATCCACAGCCGCCTCAGATGAGACAAAGGCCTCGCCGCTGCCTGAGGCTTCTGTAAAGACAGATACAGGAACTGAATCAAAGCCTCAGGGAGTCATTAGAAGTCCCCAAGGGTTAGAACTTGCACTCCCTAGCCGAGATAGTGAAGTCCTCAGTGCTGTGGCTGATGACTCATTAGCAGTGAGCCACAAAGACTCTCTGGAAGCCAGCCCTGTGCTAGAAGATAACTCTTCACACAAAACCCCTGATTCTCTGGAGCCAAGTCCTCTGAAAGAATCCCCTTGCCGTGACTCTCTGGAAAGCAGCCCTGTTGAACCAAAGATGAAGGCTGGAATTTTTCCAAGTCACTTTCCTCTTCCTGCAGCTGTTGCCAAAACAGAACTCTTGATGGAAGTAGCCTCTGTGCGGTCCCGGCTACTCCGAGACCCTGACGGCAGTGCTGAGGATGACAGTCTTGAGCAGACATCGCTCATGGAGAGCTCAGGGAAGAGTCCCCTTTCTCCCGACACCCCCAGCTCTGAAGAAGTCAGCTATGAGGTTACACCCAAAACCTCAGATGTAAGTACACCAAAACCAGCTGTGATTCATGAATGTGCAGAGGAGGATGATTCAGAAAATGGGGAGAAAAAGAGGTTCACACCTGAAGAGGAGATGTTTAAAATGGTAACCAAAATAAAAATGTTCGATGAACTTGAACAAGAAGCAAAGCAGAAAAGGGACTACAAAAAAGAACCCAAACAAGAAGAATCCTCTTCATCCTCTGACCCAGATGCAGACTGTTCAGTAGATGTGGATGAACCGAAACATACGGGCAGTGGGGAGGATGAAAGTGGTGTCCCTGGGTTAGTAACTTCAGAGAGCAGGAAGGTGTCTTCCTCCTCAGAAAGTGAACCTGAGCTGACACAGCTAAAAAAAGGTACTGACTCAGGCCTCTTACCAGAACCAGTGATTCGAGTACAACCTCCTTCACCACTTCCATCAAGCATGGACTCCAATTCCAGTCCAGAAGAAGTACAATTCCAGCCTATCGTTTCCAAACAATATACTTTCAAGATGAATGAAGAGACTCAGGAAGAGCCAGGTAAATCAGAAGAAGAAAAAGATTCTGAATCCCATTTAGCTGAAGACAGTCATGCTGTTTCCACTGAAGCTGCAGATAATTCTTTTGATAAGCTAAACAGAGACACTGATCAGCCAGAAATCTGTGGTGGCCATGGATGTGAGGCCATGAGTCCTAGCAGCTCAGCTGCTCCTGTCTCTTCAGGTCTGCAGAGTCCAACTGATGATGATATTGATGAACAGCCAGTAATCTATAAAGAATCGTTAGCTCTCCAAGGCAGTCATGAAAAAGACACAGAGGGAGAAGAGCTTGATGTTTCTAGAGCAGAATCTCCACAAGCAGATTGCCCCAGTGAAAGCTTTTCACCTTCGTCCTCTTTGCCTCATTGTTTGGTATCGGAAGGAAAAGAGTTAGATGAAGACGTATCCACCACATCTTCTATTCAAAAAACAGAAATCACAAAAACTGATGAAACATTTGAGAACTTACCAAAGGACTGCCCCACTCAAGACTCATCCATTACTACTCAAACAGATAGATTTTCCATGGATGTTCCTGTGTCCGACCTAGCTGAGACGGATGAAATCTATGATCACCAAATAACTAGCCCTTATGAAAATGTCCCTTCCCAATCTTTTTTCTCTAGTGAAGAAAGCAAAACCCAAACAGATGCAAATCACACCACAAGTTTTCACTCTTCTGAAGTGTATTCTGTCACCATCACATCCCCTGTTGAAGATGTTGTGGTGGCAAGCTCCTCTAGTGGAACTGTTTTAAGCAAAGAATCTAATTTTGAGGGCCAAGACATAAAAGTGGAATCCCAACAAGAAAGTACCTTGTGGGAAATGCAATCAGACAGTGCCTCTTCATCTTTCGAGCCTACTATGTCAGCTACAACAGCAGTTGTTGGTGAACAAATAAGCAAAGTCATTATCACAAAAACTGATGTGGATTCTGATTCTTGGAGTGAAATTCGGGAAGACGATGAAGCCTTTGAGGCTCGTGTGAAAGAGGAAGAACAAAAGATATTTGGTTTGATGGTAGACAGACAATCACAGGGTACCACCCCTGACACCACTCCTGCTAGAACCCCAACTGAAGAGGGGACCCCAACAAGTGAGCAAAACCCATTTCTGTTTCAGGAAGGAAAATTGTTTGAAATGACCCGAAGTGGTGCCATTGATATGACCAAAAGGTCCTATGCAGATGAAAGTTTTCACTTTTTCCAAATTGGTCAAGAATCCAGGGAAGAGACTGTCTCTGAAGATGTGAAAGAAGGGGCTACTGGGGCTGAGCCCCTACCGCTGGAGACATCAACTGAATCACTAGCACTTTCAGAATCAAAAGAAACAGTGGATGATGAGGCAGACTTACTTCCAGATGACCTGAGTGAGGAAGTAGAGGAAATACCTGCTTCGGATGCTCAACTTAACTCTCAAATGGGGATTTCAGCCTCCCCTGAAACACTGACAAAAGAGGCTGTTAGTGTAGGGACCAAGGACCTCCCCACCATGCAAACGGGTGATATATCTCCTCTGTCTGGTGTAAAACAGATATCCTGCCCCGACTCTTCTGAACCAGTTGCACAAGTCCAGTTAGATTTTTCCACAGTCACCAGGTCTGTTTATTCAGATAGGGGTGGTGATTCTCCTGATTCTTCCCCAGAAGAACAGAAATCAGTAATCGAAATTCCTACTGCACCCATGGAGAATGTGCCTTCTACTGAAAGCAAATCTAAAATTCCTGTAAGGACTATGCCCACTTCCACCACAGCACCTCCATCTGTAGAGTATCAGAGTTCCCTTTCTGAAGATTTGCTATCCAGTGTAGATGAGGAAAATAAGGAGGATGAAGCAAAACCAAAGTCCAAACTCCCTGTCAAAGTACCCCTCCAAAGAGTTGAACAGCAGCTCTCAGATCTAGACACCTCTGTCCAGGAGACAGTGGCTCCTCAGGGACAGGACATGACAAGCATCGCACCAGATACTAGAAGCAAAACTGAATCTGATGCTAGTTCTTTGGACTCACAGACCAAATGCCCAGTAAAAACCAGAAGTTACACTGAGACAGAAACAGAGAGCAGAGAGAGGGCAGAGGAACTTGAGTTAGAATCAGAAGAAGGGGCCACAAGACCAAAGATACTTACATCCCGATTGCCAGTTAAGAGCAGAAGCACCACATCTTCCTGCAGGGGGGGCACAAGCCCCACAAAAGAAAGTAAAGAGCATTTCTTTGACCTTTACAGAAATTCCATAGAATTCTTTGAGGAGATTAGTGATGAAGCTTCCAAGTTAGTGGATAGGCTGACACAGTCAGAGAGGGAGCAGGAACTAGTTTCAGACGATGAAAGTAGTAGTGCCCTGGAAGTATCAGTAATTGAAAATCTGCCACCTGTTGAGACCGAGCACTCAGTTCCTGAGGACATCTTTGACACAAGGCCCATTTGGGATGAGTCTATTGAGACTCTGATTGAACGCATCCCTGATGAAAATGGCCATGACCATGCTGAAGGTATTTGCCAGCCACTGGGATTCCCTGTGCTACGCATGTCATAAAATTGATATAGTTTTTTTGTATGTTTGTTTTATTTGATGATTTGTGTCTCATTTTCTTTAAGCTTTCTGTAGTGGCTAATGTGTTTGTGTAAGCCCTTTGTGTTTTGTGCTTTCTTTGTATACTCTTGTCTAAGAAAACAATCTCAAGATTGAGTAATGAGAATGCTTATGGAAAACATAAACATAATAACCAGGCAACAGTGATCTTGCCTTTCTTTAGCCTCTGCACGTAATAAGGCCATGCGAGCTTTGAGTTTTGTTGTTCTGAAGTCCCAAGCTTAGACTCAAATTAAGCACTTTTGCACATGAATATATTGTATTTTGTTTCATAGTATGAAGACTCATTGCTTTTCTTCCTACCTTTGCATACTTTAAAATAATTTTTACTTCCAATTTTGTAATCATTAGGAAGCCATTTGCTTGAGAAGATTTCACATAACATGAAATTCTAATTGTTGTGGATCTGTTTTTGATTCAGAAAGGTTGGATTTCAGATACCATTGGTAAATACTTTAAGCAAACAAACCTAAGGTAAAAATATGCTTTTCATTTATGTGGTAGATGAATGGAGAATGTACTCTAATTAGATGCAGCAGACAACAAAACCTCAAACTTTGCACAGTTTAAGTTGACTGTGAGGGGATGATGGCTCTTTGACTTATGAAAAAGGAAACCATAGATGGCTTTGAAAAGTAGCCTGTGTTCTTCCAATATCTCTACAATGAAGACTGTCATTCTTAAATTGAGGTTATACAAAATTTCCTATACCATGGTCTAAAATACTGCCCATCAATCAGTGGGAGTTAAACATGAATGGGAAAATTATAGTTTATAGGGGTGAATAGTATATAAGCTTAATAGCAAGAAGGCAGAAACTTTGCCCCAAAGACATATATGCATACAGATACAATATACACATATAAATGCATATGCTTTTATCCCTGTTTCTCCAAGGTCACCAGGACCAAATGCTGTTTCTGGCCACACTAATCAGGATGGTCCGATCAACTCATGCTCAACATCTCTTCTGAATCCCTGCTGTGTTTCCTTTCAGAAATGACCTAGAAAAGATCTATCCCTCCACAAGCAATAATAGGAGGTCCTAGCCAATTGCTTCACTTCTGCATCCCATTTATGATTTCTCTGGTGTTTCATGAACAAGATGGTGGTCTTCTTGGTGGGCAGTATTCTCTCCAATAATTTAAAAGAAAAGTCATAAGATTAGTAGAAATCAGCAACTTATATAATTATGTCTAGTAACTAGTCTTGATTAAAGAGATATGGAAGCAGATGGTTTTCATGATTCATATTAGATCTATTCCCCATTCCACCCCGGAAATCAGACATGCAATATGATCTGAAATGTAGTATCTAGTTTGTGCTTTCAAATATTTGGAGAAGTGACTTCCTTTCTTTGAATGAATCAGTACTGTGGTTCCTCTCCTGTCATAGACAACCTTTGGCCATTCTGTTTTTGACCTTCTCCAGATCCACAGGATGAGCAGGAACGGATTGAGGAAAGGCTGGCTTATATTGCTGATCACCTTGGCTTCAGCTGGACAGGTAAAAAGAATGTGACCCAGGTTTTCAACAAAACCTGACATAGATGCATCAGTCAAGTGTCATTCATGGCATAAAAGGTACCCCCCGCTTTCTTGAGAAAGAATATATGAAAAGAAGAATAAACTAAGTACTAGAAAACCTGGGCTCTGCATCAGCTAATGGTATTATATGGCCCAGGGCAGGCCTTTTATCATTTCTGAGATTTAGAATAATATAACTTTCCATTAGAAAATTTAGAGAATATACCCACCTTCAGGAACCTCCTTTGGCAGTTGTGAATATCTAAATTTGGGGGAGATTATTATATTTCAAGATAATTTTTAGATGTAATTTTTATCATATTTAATGTGAGATTTAACCAAGGCTCCTTCTTTTATATACCTTATGTCAAAAATCTTCATAGTAAACAATACTAAAATTTGCTTTGAGTAAGTGTTAAAACACACATGAATGAGATATTTCACTAACATTTTTGAGAGATGAGAGTGTTTATGTGTAGAATTTTTATGTTAATAATTTATTAAGGAAAAGTTAATTCTAAAATCAATATACTTTATTTACACATTATGATTTGTAGGTTTTAAAAACTATACATTTTCATCTACCTGTGACTTAACCTATTAAAACAAGATTGTCAGTCTTTTTTGTTTTAGTCTTTTTTTTTTTTTTTAATATCACTTGTGACTACTTCAAAGAGACAAACATTGTAAAATAATATTCTTCTCCTTTCCATTTCTTAGATTTGGTGATGAATAGGAGCCCATAATACTCATAAAGATAACTGATAATTTAGAGTACATGACTGAAAACAGGAGAAGTGCCCACTTTCTCACTTTTAATAATCTTAAAGTAATTCTTACATACTGATCAGACTTAACTAATTTGGGGATTTAGGGGAGAAAATGATACCAAACTATCCCTGATTGACTTACTAGATAACATTCAGAATTATTTATTTTGCTCTTTAAATATCTTTGTATCCATACCTACATAGTAAATGCAATATGTATATATTTGGTAAAAATTCACATGCTACCACCATATAGAATGACATAAAATGAAAAGTAAATATGACTTTCACACCTACATCTGTCTTCTAGCCGTGTGCCTCAGAAATAACTGCTAATACCTTCTCATGCTTTTAGAAAAAGTATACAATGCCTATATTTATGCCTATTATTTAAAAGTAAGAAAAGTTTTCCTGAATAATATTCCTCATAAATAGTGTTAACATATACGTATGTATTTCATTCTTTTAAGTGGGTGTTTAATTCCACTATGTGGAGGTTCCATAATTTTATCAATGGCCTTTGTTGATGGGCTTTAGGTGGTTTCCTGGTGATGGCAGTAAATATTCTTGTGCGTTGATATATTTTTGTGAGTATATCTATAGGGCATATTATAAGTAGAATTGCTGGGAAAAAGATACATATATTTTTAATTTTGAAAGATATTGTCAAATTGCTTTCAAAAGAAGTCACCCCATTTACACACCCACATACACATATGCACACCCCATAATGTATAAGCATCCATATGTAATTTTTTTTTGTTTGTTATTTTGTTTGTTTTGTTTTGTTTTATTTTATTGAGACAGGATCATGCTCTGTTGCCTAAGCCAGAGCGTAGTGGCACAATCATAGCTCACTGTAACCTCAAACTCGCAGGCTCAAGTGATCCTCCTGGCCCAGCCTCCTGAGTAGCTAGAACCTCAGGCAAACACTACCATATCCAGCTAATTTTTTAAAATTATTTTTTGTAGAAGTGGGGTCTCACTATATTGCCCAGGCTAGTCTTGAGCTTCTGGCCTCAAGCAATCCCTACCACCTCAGTCTCCTAAAGTTCTAGGATTACGGGCATGAGCTACTGGGCCCACCCAACCTATATGGAATGGTAATAGTTGAATTCAAAGGAAAACCTTGTGTCTTCTTCCCTGGATCAGTTAATGCTTCCTCGACCTCTTATTCACCTGACATGAAGTCAAAGACAGGCATTTATCCTTATAGCCACAGCTAGTATTTATCAAAGTATCCAGAAACAGGATTTATAATACTCAGAACATCACCTATGTTAATTAAAGGGAGAAATGTTTTCTTTCTCTTGTTATCAGTCATTTATTTTCCATTATCTTGCTTAAAAGCATAAGCAAGTATTAATGATCTCGTTTGCATTTTGGAATCAAATGGGCCTGAATTATGCGTATCTTATGCCTCATATTATATCACTGCCTCATACTTATTTTCACTATGCAGTGATCAATTCTATACCCAGTTTTAGGGAAAAAAATCCACAATTAGTACTAGAAGAACAAAGGCACATAAGAGTCACTTCTAATATGTAGAAATTAAAGAACCCAAATACTCACCACAATATAAAGAACACATCATTTACAAAATTACAAAACAAGGTGTAGAGACTGAAACCTTGAAGTTAATATGTTTACAAAGTAGTATTTTATCTTCTAGAATTAGCAAGAGAACTGGATTTCACTGAGGAGCAAATTCATCAAATTCGAATTGAAAATCCCAACTCTCTTCAAGACCAGAGTCATGCACTGTTGAAGTACTGGCTAGAGAGGGATGGGAAACACGCTACAGGTAAGTGGGGAACTATATGTGTGTTGGGTTAAAGTTGGACCTGTCTTACTCAACAACCGCATCTTGCAAATTCAGTAAAACAGTAAAGAAGCAAATGCCATTAATCCACAGTACAGCAGGTCCTTGAGTAATATCATTTTGTTCAATGTCATTTCCTTATAACGTTGATGAGAAAAAAGAATTAATTCCCAGCAAGGCCACTGTCTGTGTATAGTTTATGTATCCTCCCCATGTCCATGTGGCTTTTTCCCCAGTACTCCAGTTTCCTCCCACATCTCAAAGATGTGTATATCAGTTTCACTGGTGTTTCTACATTATCCCAGTCTGAGTGGAGTGTGGGTGTGTGTGAGTGCCCCCTGCAATGGGATGACATCATCTCCCAGGTTGGTTACCATGCAAAGTTCTCTGAGCTGCTGGGTTAAGTTCCAGCCACTTGAGACCCTGAACTGAGTAAGGGGGTAGGGAAAAGAATGAATGAATTAATACAAATTATTGTCAAATAAAAATGTGTACAGTGTATGATAATTATACAAGTGCATGAAATAAATGATGCCTTAGGAAAGTACTCAGCGAGCCCACCATATTTGTTATTGTTTGTTTACGAACGGCATGGTGGGAGGAGGTGCTCCTTACAATTTTCACTTTGTGAAGATTTATTCCTTGATTGAACCCCACCACCATTATGACCGCCATCACTCACTGGTTCCTCAAAAATTGAATAATTATCTTACTTATGTTTATTAATCTTTCTTAAATGTATGTGTAACTCACTTTCACTTCAGTGTTTAATATTAAAAGTATTTGGGGTTTTATTTTGAAGTTTGGCCATGTTTTTGTGACCAGAACATTGTTTTCTAAGAATCTGTCAATGATGTTGAGTGAGAACTTAGTGAACTACTATAAGCAAATGAGAACAAGCTACTGTCACTTCTAAAGCATGCATGTTGCATAAAAACTCTTGCACAATATGTGTATGAACAGCATTAAATAATAGCCCTCACTTCTAACAGTAATGTTATTCAAACCGCAATGTTTTTTAAATATTGATAAGTGGACACAATTGCTTTATTTAGCATTGTTTCACTGGTAGTGCATTACTTTCTGTTTCTGCTTCCTTTAGTCATAAATAACATCCAGTCTATATTTATCATTCCTTTTCTTTACATTCTTCTGAGTAGGATTGTCAGATTTAGCAAATAAAAACAGAAGTGCGCCCAGTTAAATTTAAGTTTTAAGTGGTCAGCAAATACATTTTTAGCATAAGCATGTCCCATGTGATATTTGGGGCATATTTATACTAAAGAAGTATTTGTTTATCTGAAATTCAGGTACGGTGGGTGTCCTGTATGTTATCTGACAATTCTACTTTTAGGACTTGTGCCCATGTTGTGCCACTTTTTTTAATATGCATATCTCTTTTGTCTGTTGGCTTATTTTTGCAAAGACTTTTAATTAGGCTTTGATATTTTTTTCTGTACAGATATCAAAAATTGAGTGAGGCAGTTAAGTGAAAGAGATTTCTAAGAGTACCTCTCAGAAGTAATAAATGCTCTTTCTCTAATGTGTCAGATACGAACCTCATTGAATGTCTCACCAAGATCAACCGAATGGATATTGTTCATCTCATGGAGACCAACATAGAACCTCTCCAGGAGCGCATCAGTCATAGTTATGCAGAAATTGAACAGACCATTACACTGGATCATAGCGAAGGTCAAACTGTGTGTGTGTGTGTCTATGTGTGTGTGTGTGTATGTATTGTGTCTGTGTGTGGTTAATTGAGGCACTGGACCTACTGTCTTTTTTTTTTTTTTTTTTTTTTTTTCAGAAGGTAGACCATGGCCTATGGTGATCATATGTTCTTTTCCTTGCTACCCTGAAGCTTTCCTCCCTGTTTTACACACCCTCCCACCTCCACTTCATGCTCATTCTTTGTTATTTCACAGATAACACAATGATCCATTGAATTCCCTTTCCTCAGTTCCATGGTGGCACTTCTTACACTTGTATTTTTTTACGCTACCTTAGCCACACATTTCTAGGCTCACAACTAGGACTATATCACTACCAGTGACTGTACATTTCCTCTTTTACTTCTGCACCAATAGTGCTTCAGACTCTCGGGGACCTCCAGCCATTGGCCCTACCACATTTTCAGTATTAAAGTTTCCCTAACCTGTTCTCATTTGTTTGTGGTCTCTAACACTGTTTTTTTTTTTTCCTCTCTCTCTCTCTTATCTCTATTTTACATGTTGTCTTCTTCCTTCAAACCTCCAACACTGTCTCTTTTCTTTATTTATACCCAGCTGATGACCAGGCTTCCTATTTCTTAGAAAATATAGGAATAATCAGAAGCAAATGTCTATATTTTTCCACCACAAATCTACCAACACGAGTGCATCTCAATACATGTACTTACTCTACCTTCTGCCCTATTAAAATGGATAAAACTTCCTCACTTTACTAAAGCTATCATCTCTTGTTTTGTACTAGATTTCATCTCCTTTTACCCAATCAGAGACTCCATTCCTGCAAGTATCCATTTTGGCTTCCTACCACTAGACCATACCCAACAGCATTAAACCATGCTTTAATAGATCCCATCTTTAAAAACGAAGCAAAGCAAATAACTCCTTTTACCCTATATGTCCCCCCTGTATTACTGCTGTTACTCTATCCATTTCATAGGAAACCTCTTAAAGGAATAGTTTGAATTTCTTGTCTCTGCTTCCTCTCTTCCCATTCCTTCTAGAACTCTCTGTAATTCACTCTAATCAATCTTATAAAATTCACCTGTTGTTTCCTCATTGTCAAGTCTAGCAGGCAGTTCTCATTCTTCAACTTACTTTGCCACTGAGTAACATTTGACATGAATAGTGAAGCCTTTCTTCTTAAAACATTTTCTTTACTTAAATTTCATGACATTCTCGCTTCTTACTCTTTTTTTTTTTTTTTTTTTTTTTTTTCTACTTTACTGGCTGTTTCTCCTCACTCTTTTTTTTCTGTGGCAGTTTACTTCTCATGGATATGAATGATGATGTATCTTAGTGTTGGGCAAGAGCCTCACAGCTTGTCCTCATCTCCCACCTCTCTCCTTATCGCACTGGTCCTGCACGCCTTCCTTGCCATTCCTCTGCATTCTCCTGTTTCAGGGCCCTGGTATTTTCTGCTTCCTCCACCCTAGCATGTTCTTTCCTCAGATCAACATATACCTTTTTCTCTCACTTTATTTAGGTCACTGCTCAAATGTCACCTCCTAAGCAGAGCCTTTCCTGACAAGTCTATTTAAAATACTAGCCCCATTTATCCTCTACCTTTATCCTGGTTTGCTTTTCTCCCAATATTTATCATAAATATATATCTGCAGAGATGCAAGTTCAGTGAGGATAGAAGCTTTTTCTATCTTGTTCACTGCTATGTATCCAGCATCTAAGCAGCACATACTACATAGTTGATGCTCAATATATATCTGTTGAATAAGTGAGTCAATAGATGAATGCCAGTCACTCCTCTGCTAAACATCTTTCAATGACTCCTCATTTCCCTGGATATAATGAAATTCCTTAGCCTGTCATAAAAGACTCTACATAAAAAGAGTACTATCCTCATAGGCTAGAGTGAGGATTAAACAAGTTAATACTTGCAGCGCACTTGAACGGTGCCTAACACAGAATAAATTTTCAGTATGTATTAGCTATCATTTGTTATGATGATTGTTAACTGTACTCTTCTTACTCTTCAGATTCCGTGCTTTGACTATCTCAATTCATTCCCATTTACCATTAGGTCTCCTTGGCATGTAGCACAGTCTGCATTTTCTTTCCAAATTCTAACCCCATGTTAGGTGCTCCCACACTCATTGAGTGGCACCTATGACCCGGTTGCTCTGCACTGGAATTGACTCTTACTTGCATGGACTCTTCTACGTGATCAGTATCTTGAAGGTGGATGCAGTGTCTTCATCTTTGTAATCCATCAGCCCATCTCAGGATGTAGCACATAGTAGTTACTTAATACATATCCATTCAATATAGGTAAGCTTCAACTAAATACTTAAATCATTCTCCCTTTAGGGTTCTCGGTACTTCAAGAGGAGTTATGCACTGCACAGCACAAGCAGAAAGAGGAACAAGCTGTTTCTAAAGAAAGCGAGACCTGCGATCACCCTCCTATCGTCTCAGAGGAAGACATTTCTGTTGGTTATTCCACTTTTCAGGATGGCATCCCCAAAACTGAGGGGGACAGCTCAGCAACAGCACTGTTTCCCCAAACTCACAAGGAGGAAGTTCAACAGGATTTCTCAGGGAAAATGCAAGACCTGCCTGAAGAGTCGTCTCTGGAATATCAGCAGGAATATTTGTGAGTTTCCAAAGAAGGCCTGTCAAATGTAATACCAAAGAAACAGGCTAATGTGGATGCCAGGCATATATAAGCATAACTAGTTTTTAAATAATTTTAAAATGACCCTACCAGTCACAAGTGCCAGACCTAAAGGAAAAACAAAAGCATTATCATGTAAGAGACATAATTGTGACACTGTTTGGGGCACAGACCTACAAGAACCAACTTCCAGAGCTGTGACTTTGAACAAGTCCTTAAGTGCTTTGAATCTCCATTTCCACATCTGTAAATTATAGTAATAATACACACTTGACTCATCTCACAGGGTCAAAAGTGTGTTTATGAATGCTTCATCTAAACTATAAAATTCCCTGTAGATGACATGGCCATGACTTGTAATATTGCTGCACCTCATTTGCTCTGTAACACTTCAAATATGGAGCTCATCATGCCATTGCTGGTTAGGAGTGTGATCAGTGATGATGTAGCTACCACAGCCAATGGTGCATTTCAACCAATGCACCATGAGGTGCATATGAGGGGACTAGCCATAAAAATATAAATGCAATGCAAACTAGCCACATAGAATAAAAGATTATTAAAATGAGTTGGAATAGAGTTGGGGTGGGAATAAAGATAAGTCTTATGAAGAGCTTCTGGCTGAAGGAAGCTGCAGAGCCTAATTCAGCTCAGAATTTAAATTCCGGCCTTTATGGAAGCCAAGGAGAAAGAGTTGTGTAATTGACATTGATTGTCCAGAAAAAGAAAACAAATTGTGAGAAAGGCCAACATATCCCTAAACCTGAAGTCTGAGAATAGGGTGTCATGAGATTGTATCAAAGCATTTCACTTGTCATTTGGTGAGTTTTGTGGTCACTGACCTGAGAAGAGGCTGAAATGGATAATGAAATTATCTCTTCTTCTACTGAGCCACCCTTGCCCCATCAACCTGTAGGTTTTAAGGGTGAGCATAAAGAAAATATAAGTAAGAAGGAGAAGGACTAAGGAAAAGATGGGAAGAAGAGGAGAGGATAACAGAGAGACATTTTAGGCATTTAATATCTGTGGAGTGATAGATTGCACTAAATACCAAAAGAAGGCACAGAAAAGGCAAATAATCTTATTTAGCAGTTGAGGTTATCAAAGTTATATTGGAGTAACTCCAGACTATCAATGAAAAAAGTTTCCATGTCAACAGATGCCTCTATTAGTAAATGTAACAGTTTTTCAGAGGTACAATAAGAATTTCCTTGTATTTATAGTTATGATAACTATATTAACATGGGGATTTATTCAATTCTGCCAAATTTTGATTGTTGCTTCAAAAGCCTTATTAGCTACAAATACTTATGTAAAATTCATCACATCCTCAATATCACCTTGAGTTATAAAAGAAAAGATGAAACTATAACTTGTATACATTGTAGAGGTTGGGTAACTGTAATACATTTTAGGATAATTTTCATCTTTAGAATAATACACCACTCTCTGCCAGTGCTAGATCTCAATGAGCTACAACTCTATATCTCGTCATATTATTTTTCTTCAAATGCCTTTCTTGGCCAAATGTACAAAAACTATTTTGACTCTCATAGACTATGGAAAAACCAGCTCCATCTTACTTTTCAATTTGCTTGCTTGAGCGGGAGGTGAAATGCAAATGTCCCTGAAGTCTCATTTGACTTTTTCATTCCAGTGTGACAACTCCAGGAACAGAAGCATCAGAAACTCAGAAGGCTACGACAATACCTGGCTCTCCCAGCAAGACACCTGAGGAAGTTAGCACCCCTCCAGAGGAGGACAGGCTGTACCTCCAGACCCCAACATCCAGTGAGCATGGAGGCTCTCCCATCATACAAGAACCCGAAGAGCCCTCAGAGCACAGAGAGGAGAGCTCTCCGCGGAAAACCAGCCTCGTAATAGTGGAGTCTGCCGATAACCAGCCAGAGACCTGTGAAAGACTCGATGAAGATGCAGCTTTTGAAAAGGTAAGACATTCCTCTCCACTTTCTCACCCACCTGTAACAAAGCTACAAATCTTCCAGTTTCCATTTCTCTGATGGTTTATTTTTTTCACTTCAAAACAAAAAAGTTAACCAAATTAATTAACCTGGCACATGGAAATCCTCAATCCCTTTTAAAATCTGAGAGTCGATTAATCTAGAAGAAATGGTGCACAGTTCCAGTGCTAGCGATTTGATCATAAGCCCTGATCTTATCACTGGAAAGTCTTTTGCTAAGAAAAATTAACACGGTGGTGAAACAATACATCTGGAGGAGCTTTTCAAAATTAGTAAACTTGGGCATGAAAGTTGGTGGCAGAGATTAACAGCAACAGGTAAGTCTGCCACAGGATGTGCTGGGACCAGCAGGCTTGTTAGATCTCTGGCCTGTCAGGTGATGAGCACGCAGACTGTGGATATTGGGTGGGGTTTAGCTGCCAAAATAAATTTTTCTCATTAAATGCAAGATGATTTCCAAGTTAGACTTTTTTTTTTTTTAAGATTTATTTTGGGAATGACTGAGAAAAAAATCATTGTACCTAAACTTACAGCAGTTTCTAAATGTACAAATGCCTGACAGTGGCATATTTCACAGCACTTCCTTTGTCATTAAGTGAGTTTTAAAATTGTGAAAAGGGGTGGGGCCATGTTAAGAAAGTAATCAACCATTGGCCGGGCACGGTGGCTCACACCTATAATCCCAGCACTTTGGGAGGCCGAGGCGGGCGGATCATGAGGTAAGGAGATCGAGACCATCCTGGGTAACATGGTGAAACCACGTCTCTACTAAAAATACAAAAAAATTAGCCGGGTGTGGTGGCGGGCGCCTGTAGTCCCAGCTACTCTGGAGGCTGAGGCAGGAGAATGGCGTGAACCTGGGAGGTGGAGCTTGCAGTGAGCTGAGATCCCGCCACTGCGCTCCAGCCTGGGCGACACAGCAAGACTCCGTCTCAAAATAAATAAATAAATAAATAAAATAAATTTAAAAATAAAAAAAAGAAATTAATCAACCATTTATTCTCAAAATACTGTCTATATAGTTCACATACCTCAGAATTGATTGGAGAGCTTGATCCCTTCTCAGAAATCCTGAATTAGAATGAATCCCAGGGTAGGGAGAGAGAACAAGAATTTACCTTTTAAATAACTCCCCAGAGGATTCTCAGCCACAAAAAAAGTATGAGAATCTGTTTGAATTAAACTTAATTTAATATAAATTAAATTAGATATTGTTTTTTCTTTTAAAAAGTAATAGAATTCAAAAACACTTTATATTTCAAAGTGTTTTTAGAGCAACTTAGCAGTAAAAGAAGAGTTACATGAAATAATTGAAATTTTGGGGAAAATAAAGTGAAACAGCATATCTTTGGGTTGAAGACACACATGTGTTTTTGTTCACTTTAAGAATGAGATCTGCTGCTAGGAATTGTCTGAAATCATAACTAAAATTAGGAAAGATTCAGGCGGATGAGAACTGTGTCCTGATTTTTGACAGTTTTCTTAAATAATAAATTCATGCCATGAATGAATTTTTATTCCAAGTTTGCTTTTGCATAGAATTATTCATCTCTCAAATTCTTGGCTTGAATAAGTACTACTAAAAATGTTTCATACATGTTATCTGGGCTAAAAGTTACCAAATTTAGCCTAAGAATCCATAGGCTTAGTGAAGTTAGACCTGAAACAATTATCTGGATAATACATGTGTTTAATCTATACTAAAGGAATACATTTGTGTAAGTCATTCTGAATTTCACATAATTTACACAGGCCTGTTCAACTTATTCTTGATGAGTATCAGGCATTTCTTTTAAGTTTCCCATGTGGACCCTTATTTCTCATAACCCTAACTTGGACATCCAATTTTAATCACTTTTCTTGCCAACCATATTTCTAGGCAGTAGATTCCTGATTATATTTAAAATATAATTTGGTTTAGAATTTACATGTCTTCCTTTAGCAGAGACAAATGTAAACTTATAACTTGAGTTTTACAGTATGTTAAGTAGATCTACTTGAGTTTTGTCTTTTTTAAAAACAAAATTTCTTTAGGGAACAGTAATTCAATATATGACTCCTAAGGTAATATGTGCTAAGCTAAAATTATGTTTCTTGCTTTATCTCTGGCTTTTGGCCAGAGCCCTAAAATACTATTGATCACTTTATCTCAACTTCCCCACAAAATTATTCTAATATTATTCAGAGTCTGCCTTTTTTGATGCCAGGGAGATACACTGTTGGTTAGATAATAGCTACAGGAAACTTTGACTTCCTGCAAAAAGTCCTGCTAGAAACAGGGTATATTCCTATACCTTTGGGTGAATAATTCCAAGCCTAAGCACAAGTGTCAGTGGCTCATAAGTGTTTACTGAACTGCTTAGGGTCTATGTTTACAGTCAGGCTTTTTTTTTAGGAGTTTAAGTAAAAGAAGTCACGTGAGTAAGCTGCTTATTATTTTGGAGAGATTTTGACAGATGAGTTCTCCAACAGCTCTCAGAATTCCAGAATTTTTTTTTGTTCATTGAACTACAAAAAAACAAAAGAAACCAAAACACTCTATTTTTGTTGATGTCTGAGACCAGCACATACTTGTTTTCACCTCTACCAACTTGTCCACCAAAGACTCCGTGAATAAAAGTTTCACAATACAATGTAAGCTAAAGAAGAAGCCAGTAGTGAAGTCATTCCTTAGCATGTTAAACAAAGCAATGCTTCCATGCTTCCACCAGGAGCTAACAGAGGAATTAGGGGAGCTGGAGGCCAGCTCAGATGAGGAGGCGATGGTAACTACCAGGGTTGTCCGCCGGCGAGTGATTATTCAGGTACCCGCTGTTAAATTACTGCACGTCACGGACAGTCCTGTCCCCATACCCTTAGAGAGTGATCAGCCTGGATCAATGAAGGCTTGGCATGTTCCTTAGGTAGTGCATGGCCATTCAAAAGCAGACCCCTTAACGCTCATAAGTTCTGTTTGCAAAGAAATGCAGTGGTTCCAGCTTTCCTCCAAGAGAGCCACCAAGTAAGAGCAAGACTTGGCTTCTTCACTTCCACCCACCTCACCTCTCGCTTAACTATTTTTGTTGAAGTTTGATATAACTTTGGTCAGATTCTCCTAAGCATGTTATTACCCACCTGCATTTTTCTTTTAAACAAACTAGTTGACAGGATTTTGTATCTCAGCAATGCTTCTCAGCATCGCCTTTGGTTTTCTAACATTCCTCACATTAGAAGCACTTGGGAGTAGCTCCTCAGAATTGGTGCCAAACAGTGCAGTGACCCTTTTCTCTCAACTGTTTAGGGAGACGATATGCCTGAAATACCCCCAGAAACAGTCACAGAAGAAGAATACATTGATGAGCATGGACACACCGTGGTAAAGAAGGTATTGTCTAGTATATCCTAACAGGCTTGATTACAAACTTCCTGTTTAAAATGTATCAATTCCATGGTACTGTCACACAAAAATAAGATACACAAATGAAATATATTTCAGGTTACTAGGAAAATCATTAGGCGGTACGTATCCTCTGAAGGCACAGAGAAAGAAGAGATTACGGTGCAGGGAATGCCACAGGAACCTGTCAACATCGAGGAAGGGGATGGCTATTCCAAAGTTATAAAGCGTGTTGTATTGAAGAGTGACACCGAGCAGTCAGAGGTGAGACAACCTGATTCTCTAAAACCCATTTTATGGAGAGGAACAAAATAGAATTCAAAAAAGATGAATGAGATTGTTTATTCACATTTTCCTCACATCTCCCTTTTATATGGCAGTTTGCTTTTAGTTGCACGTTCAGTTTTTGTTTTCATGATTCTATGTGACTTTAAGACAGCCATCAGGGAGACTTCTAGGCATTATACTTATTGTTTTTGTGTTTTTGTTTGGTCTTTTAAAAAATATCTATTCTTTATTTAATTCATGGTTGACCACTGCAAAAATCCAAAAGTCAAATTTTGAAAGAATACAATTCTATTTGCTGGGCAAGCGGTATGCTGTGGAGAGACTGTGTAGAAATGCACTGTGGGGCTTGTGCCTGCTTGGCACACCAGCCTTCTGAAAGTCACTCTAGATAAATATTTGATATTCAGATTTCTGCGCTACAGAGTTACTAAAATCAGGATCTAGAAACTCTTTGATTTATCCTTTTGGCTTTTTGTTTTTTGGTTTGAGACAGAGTCAGTCATACTCTGTCACCCAGACTGGGGTGCAGTGGCATGATCTCAGCTCACTGCAACCTCCACCCCCGGGTTCAAGTGATTCTCTTGCTTCAGCCTCCTGAGTAGCTGGGATTACAGGCACCCACCACCACGCCTGGATAATTTTTGTATTTTTAGTAGAGACAGCATTTCACCATGTTGGCCAGGCTGGTCTCGAACTCCTGACCTCAAATGATCCACCTGCCTCAGCCTCCCAGAGTGCTGGGATTACAGGCATGAGCCACTGCACCTGGCAATCTATACTTTTATTTATTTCTGTTTTACTTCCCTCTTTCAGGGACATATTTACTTGCTTTGACAACAGTTTGTGAAATTCTCACTGTTTTCCATTCATTCACATCCTCAAAATTTTATATTATACACATGAGATTCTCTAGAAATCTACTTTTCAGTTTCTCATAGCTTTTAGAGCTCTTCCTTTGGGGGCTAATTTTATCTTCATAATGCCAAAAGAAATTATTTAAATGTGAGAAGAGTTTTTTTTCACATATTATTATGTCTGTATTACACTGAGCAGTTTCTTATTCACAAAACTGATAACTTTTTGTTCAAATAACTAATTAAGTTTGCTTTGGTGTTGTGGAGATACAGTCATGATGTAGATATTACCAATAGGTTATAGTTTGTTTTTTTCTAACTCTGCTTCCCATTGCTGTTTTTTTGAAATCCAGTATGTAACATTATAGTTTTGTCCTTTGTTTTTTAACATAGAAAAAAGTCATCATAGTTACATTTGGCAATCAGACATTGTCTATTGTGTGTCCTTCGATCATTAGGTCACTTTGTGTGAGCCCAGCATTTTGTCCAGTACCTCACAGTTTCAGGCTGAGCCAGTGGAAGGCCGTAGAGTCAGCAAAGTTGTTAAAACAACTGTGGTACGTGGAGAAAGGATGGAGAAGCATCTGGGGGATTCTAGTTTAGCCACTGATCTTCCTTCAGCCAAAGATGACTTTGAAGAGGTATAGAAGCATCATCATTTTGTCTTTGTGTGTGTGTGTTTTATGTTGCTTTGCTTTTGAAAAGAAAATCATTTGTCATTGTGTCATTCCATACGTGAATTCATGGAAAGGTGCAGAATAATGCAAGAGGGTAGAACTCCTGTTTGAATAACTTGCAGAGTAATGTTTCCTCAAACTGTGGTGTTCATTGGTGTCACCTTAACAGCTTTTAGAAGTCCAGATAACTAGGATTTGCTTCTGCTGAATCAGACTCAGAATCTCTGAAGCTGGGATATGATTATACATCTTGTTTAAAAGTCACAGAAGTGTCTTGCTTTGTCAGTTAATAAGAGAAAGAAATAAAGACATTGCAAATTATATTTGCTAGCCAATCTTTTCAGATATTATCTGTGATAGACCTTAAAGAAAATTCAGATCTATTCCATGACCATAAAATTTAAAAGCATTTGCAATTATTTAAGTTCTGGTTTCCAACAATTAGAAAATGGGTCCACAGTAACAGATCCACAAACCCTTACTAAAATCCCCAAATTCTGAAAACCAAAACAAATTTTGTAAGTTAATTTGGAAGTAAAACTTGAAATAAATTGGCATGGAGCTATGCTGACATGAAGCTTTTTTATTCTACCTAGAGTGAATGTTTAGTGATATAAAAATGCGTTTGATTGCAGGATGTCATCTTCACCTCCTCTGGGGTGTTAGTATTATACAGTACAGTCATGCATCGCTTAACCCACTTATGCCAGAGGTTGCAATTTTTTAAATTTTTGCATTAGTGAAAAATCAGACCTTGGTGATGACCTTGAGCAGTAGGATATAAATAACTTCCACATGCCTAGCGTTCACTAGGCATAAGTGGGTTTTAATGACAGGGATAGGTGCTGGGAAGTACATCGTTAGACAACTTTGTCATTGTGTGAACATCGTAGAGTGTCCTTACACAAACCTAGATGGCATAGCCTACTACACACCTAGGCTGTAAGGTACAACCTATTGCTCCTAAGCTACAAAGCTGCGCAACATGTTACTGTGCTGAATACTGTAGGCAATTATAACACAATGGTAAGTATTTTCCTATCTAAAAATAGAAAAGGTTTAGTAGATATACAAAATAAAAGATTAAAAATGTTCTACCTGTATAGCATACTTACCATGGAGCTTGCAGGACTGGAAGTTGCTTTGGGTGAGTCAGTGAGTGAGTGGTGAGTGAATGTAAAGGCCTAGGACATTACTATACACTACAGTAGACTTTATAAACACTGTACACTTAGGCTATGTTTAAATTTTCCTTTAAGTTTTTAAAATCTTTCTGCAATAATAAATTAGCTTACTGTAACTTTGACTTTATAAGCTTTTACATGTATTTTAACTTTGACTCTTTTGTAATAACACAAGTTAAGATGCAAACATGTTGTACAGGTGCATTAAAACTTGTTTTTCTTCATATCCTTGTTCTATACACTTTTTTCTGCTTTTAATTTTTTAAATTTATTATTTGTTTCTACTTTTTAAGATTTTTTTTTTTTTTTTTTTTTTTTTTTTGCTAAAAACAAAGACCTAAATATGTACATTAGCTTAGGCCTACACAAGGTCAGAATTATCAATATCACTGTCTTCCTCCTCCACATATTGTCCCACTGGAAGGTCTTCAGGAGCAATAACACATAGATTTGTCATATCCTAAGAAAACAGTGCCTTATTCTGCGATACCTCCTGAAGGACCTGCCTGAGGCTCCTTGATAATTAACTGTTTTTTAATAAGTAAAAGGAGTACACTTTAAAATAGCGATAAAAAGTATCACTTTTATAATACTTGATAATGATAAGTGACTGTTACTGATTTATGTATTTGCTATACATAGTAAATGTATTTACCATACATAAACCAGTAACATAGTCATTTATTATCATTATCAAGTATTATGTACCCTACATAACTGTATGTGCTATGCTTTTATATGATTGGCAGCTTAGTAGGTTTATTTACACCAGCATCACCACAAACATCTGAGTAATACATTGCACCATGAAGTTAGAACAGCTATAGCGTTGCTAGGTGACAGGAATTTTTTAGCTGCATTATAATGTTATGGGACCATGTCATATATGCCGTCCATTTTTAACCAAAATGTCATTATGTAGCGTGTGACTGCATATGCATTATATTACCTTGCTAAAATCCAAAAGGGAAAAAAAAATCTAAATTTTGAAACACATCTGGTCCCAAAGTTTTGACTAAGGGATCCTGGGCATGTGCAAACATCTACAAAGTGCTTTTGCTATTGGAACATTTTGACACTAAATGCTATATGTGTGTCCTCTACTATACCCATAATATATATTGAAATCATATATGAATTCATTGGAGTATTAAAAGCAAACCTTTTTAAATCCTTTCAGTTTTCACATTTTGACAACTGGCAATCTTGAATGGTCAAAAATGAATTATCTATGTTATACTATTTGGGCCTTGTTTGCTTATTTTTGCCTCTGGTTATTATATTCATCATTAAAATCTCCACTGTAAAAAGGAGTTGGGTGAAGCAAGGAGGAAATTGAAAGTCAATCCATATGGATGTTAGTTAGCAGCTTTTGTAAAGTAAAATAACAAATCTCCCACACAAATGAGAGAAACTAAAAGGACTTGTTAAATAAAACTCCAAACTTAAATCTGCTTCTAGGAATTGTATTTATTTATCCTTTCAAGTATATGTTTTCATACTGACTATGAGTAAAGCAAAGCAATAGATTGTTTGAAAGTGTGTAGTTTATGATGAGCTTTGTCTTTTCTTTTCTTCTTACTTCAGGCTTTGAGTTACACAGGTAGCCACATGAAAGTCCACTTACCCAGTTTAGTAGAGAATGAAATCCTGAAAGAGGATGGATCGATAATTAAAAGGTTTGGGTTAGCATGGGGTGATGCTTTGCCAACTAACACCATAAAAATTTTTCCAATTTTAAGAAAAGAAGGAGAGAATCCCTACATCTACCGTAAAGCAGATAGAGAACTGCCTGTATCATAAGGCTTTGGTCAAGTACTGGATCTATCAAAATGTCATCCCTGAAGTCTCCTCTTGATACTTTAAACATAATACTAAGTCATAGCAAGAATGAGACTCATGCTTATACAGTCTGATTCCTTGGGTTTTAGCAAGTCATCAACTTAGTTGAAGTCAGCCTGTGGTATTCCATTGTGTTGACAGATTCAGAGAGCACAGGAAGAAGAATCTAATTGATAGATCACAAATTAATTTTGCGACCAGCTATATTCAGCTCAATCTTAGTAAATCATTACTTTGAATGGTATGTGGTTTCTTTTAACGGCTGCTATATGATTCTGCATGTGAGTGGCAAATAACATAAGCATGAGTTTGATACCCATGAAACAAATGTACCTAGCAATGCTGAAACCTAGGGCTTTAGTGAGTTAAGCAAGTATCATGAAAGCAGTAAGCAGTACATTTTTATGCTTATACAAGGGGGCTGACTGTGAGGCACACTGGTCTGCCCTGGTCTCTGTTATGGATTTGATGTATAAACTGGGGCACTGTTCCATAGATCTACTCTCACTTCTCACTGGTCCTCTAACAGCACTGTAAGTAGTGAGATTAATAAAATGTGCCCAGCTTCTCAGTGAAAAGACACAGTGGAAATCCAAGTTACCATCGTGCTTTTCACTTCATTGAAAAGGGGAGAAAGATTGTCATTCAGAGTATGCTACACAACTATTTTAAGACTTTAGAACATAATAATTAGAACAGCAAAATTAAAGGTTCTGTCACAATTCCACCCTCCAATCAAATGGGAAAAGAGCAGCAGCTAGGAATTTAAAAGAGTGTAATTGCTCTCACAGAACTTAAAAAAATGCTACGTGAATTAAGGGTAAAATGCCTTTTATAGTCTCAACTTTTAAGTCTTTTATTCAATTATTCAGATGAAACCACATAATCCACGCATGCCCTAACATCATGGGCTCTTCAAACTGGAATAGATTTAGAGATCACTTAATCCAAAGTTCTCAATTACAGCTGGTGAATTTGATGCCAGGAATATAGACAACTCCATAGAGTTCCCACAGCTAGTTAGTTGTGGAAGCTAGTTAGTTACGGAACTCTATTTGTGATGTACAATGCCTTTTTATATACATTGTTAAAGACATCATATACATGTGTATATTCAGAAACACATTGGCCTACATTTGCCTACACAGAATATCATAAAATGGCCTATAATGGAGGCTTGACCCCTGGCATCAATGCTATAAAGGCTTCTACTAACTCTTAGCAGAAATAGTCAGAAATGTGCCTTTTTGAAGAAAAAAAATGGTTGCTGAATATTTAGGAAAACATCAGATTTCAATCATTGGAATCAAATTTGACCTTTTCATCAGCAAGAACAAATTTAAGTTTGCTTCCAGATGCAGAACAATTCATATAGTATTAAAGAAAAAGGGAGAGTAGAAGAATGTAAGGGAAGAAGGAAGATGGAAACAAGGATGTCCAAAAAAAGCTGAAAGTATTTTGGCTGAAATAAGTTATTTTTTAAAAATCAGGATGATCGTAACAAATACATAGAGGTATTGGATAATGGCAGAACTTCCAGCTTCTTACACTGGGAACGTTTAAGGAAAATGCTGGATAAAGTTACAAAAACTGATCATTTCCCTCGGAGGTTTTAAGTGAAGATGCATGGGGACTTAAGGGGACTCAGGCTCTGGAATCTTTGACTCTCAGCCCCACTCATGCTAACTCTGTTATTTTTTATTTGGACTATTGCTAAAATTCTCTAAGATTCAATTTCCTTATTTGTTATAGTAATAGTGTCTGGCCCATAAAACACATTCATCAAATACTTGTGGAATGAGAACCTGCATTTAGAAGTATATAGTGAAAAAGGCTGCTCTGCCTATGGAGTAGCCATTTTTTATTCCCTTCCTTGCCTAATAAACTTGCTTATACTTTACTCTAAAAAAAAAAAGAAGAAGAAGAAGAAAGAAGAAAGAAGAGGAGGAGGAGGAGGAGGAGGAGGAGGAGGAGGAGGAGGAGGAGAAGAAGAAGAAGAAGAAGAAGAAGAAGAAGAAGAAGAAGAAGAAGAAGAAGAAGAAGAAGAAGAAGAAGAAGAAGAAAAGAGCTGAGAATGAACAAATTACAATATAATTACTTTTAAGTACAGTTACAGGAAAATATTAGTATGACTTAAAATTAGTATGACTATACAAAAGTTATAGCTCTTGGCCCAATGCAGTGGCTCACACCTGTAATCCCAACACTATGGGAGGCCAAGGTGGACAGATCACCTGAGCTCAGGAGTTTGAGACCAGCCTGGCCAACATGACAAAACCCTGTCTCTACTAAAAATACAAAAAGTTAGCTGGACGTGGTGGTGGGCACCTGTAGTCCCAGCTACTCAGGAGGCTGAGGCCGCAGAATCACTTGAACACGGGAAGCAGAGGTTGCAGTGAACCGAGATTGCACCAATGAACTCCAGCCCGGGCGACAGAGCTAGACTCTGTCTCAAGAAAAGGAGTTATGGTAACCACCAGTCTATAAGGGAGGCAAGTAAACAACAGACTGTTAAATGGCCAGAAATACACAGAATGAGCAACAAGCGTGAGACTCTGAGAATCCGGAGGAAGCAGTTGTCTCTCAATGGCTTTTCTCTTTTCCCTTTCCTCCCCCACCATCTCCAGATGAAGCCTTAGAGAGCCGGGCAGATCATCTTTTGTTGGTAGCCACCTTCTTATATATTGGTAGACTAATATTTCAGTTTTTAAAGACCGATGCCTCATAGAAAAGTTCTCTGAAAACAGA
Organism: Piliocolobus tephrosceles; assembly: GCF_002776525.5. NCBI lineage: Eukaryota > Metazoa > Chordata > Mammalia > Primates > Cercopithecidae > Piliocolobus > Piliocolobus tephrosceles. The sequence goes on from NC_045436.1 coordinate 93,270,084, forward strand.
ATTTTGGGAAGTTTGGGTGAGGTTGTGACTGTAAGGTTTAAACTGGCAGCTAAGGTGTTTCAAATAAATTAAAAACTTTTTTTTTTTTTTTAGCCTGTCAAAAGGTACTTGTGGTACTATTTCAGAATGAACCAAACTCTATTAAGTCAGGGTTACTTAATCAAACCATGAATGATTTTATGGTTAGTTTTCAAGAAGATCAAATTAAAGCATGGTTTCATTTATTTAAAATTTTTCTTAAAGAATTAAAAAATACTCGTTGTTCCAAAACACTCTTTAAAAAATCTCACAAATCGTTTTAGAGAGGGGAGCTGTGTTTAAAAGAAAGACATAAAAAGGTATCTATAGTTTGTTATGCTGATAGTTTGGTGTGGAAACATCTAAAGGTAAGACATTAAGTACTCAGTGTAATGGTCACCTTCATACCTAACAGCTGCCCTCTAGCAGTGAAAAGAGCGTAATTCTCTCTTGTCTGCTTTTCTCCAGGACAACAATGAATAAAGCCATTACACAGAAGAGGGCTGTGGTGAAGGACCAGCATGGAAAACGCATTGACTTGGAGCACCTGGAGGATGTCCCAGAAGCACTAGACCAGGATGACCTCCAGCGCGATCTCCAGCAGCTCCTTCGGCATTTCTGCAAGGAGGACTTGAAGCAAGAGGCCAAGTGAGGGGCTGCCCAGTTCTCACACCAGAAACCACACATTCACTCAATATGCAGCTTCCTGTTTCAGTAGAGGAGTGACCTAACTGGCCTAATTAATGGGATACCCCGACATTTCCACTGTTAGCAAATATACGGCATTTTGTTTTAGTTTTCCCCCATCCTCTTTAACTATAAAGCTAATTTGTGACCAAAGATGGCATCCTTCATACTGGATGCTGTATCCAATACTTTGTTGTGTCTGTGCTAACCTGGGAACTGGCCACCTCCATTGTTCTTTGCTTCTGCACAAGATCCATGAAAATCCATTGATCAGAAGAACTTCACCTGCAGACCTCTTCAAGTGACACTATATAGGAATCCTTCCAAGGGATATCTATGTACAATGTATATAGTTGAAATGCTCAGATGAACAACATATTAAAATTAAAACCACTGCCTATTGTAACTACACTGGGCATCAGAATAAAAGGCCTCTAGAAATTGCTGAACAATGGTTAATTAAGATATTGCTAACACAATCGAGTGATAATATAGTTTTATTGCAAAAGAAGCACTTCAGACCTATTATGTCCTTAGAACTTCCAGAGTAGCCACTGCTCCCAGTTAAAGGTGGATTAACAGCCTTGCAGAACTGTCCTGAGACAGTATTGCTGGTGCTGGCCAGCCATGGCTTAGGACTCTCCAACAGCCACTCTGAGGGAGGGGAGAAGGGAGCAGAGGCCACGCAGAATGAAACGATGGGGTATTCAGTTGCTAGCAGCTACATTGTGTGGCATTCTAGCATCTTCAGGTCTTTAGATTTTGGACGAGTTTTGGCAGGGTATTTTAAAAGCTATAACTACTGTAGTTTTCCAGTTTTCATTGCTGCTTTAGCAAACCACGCTGTCTTACTGGTGGTACTTTCTTCTGGCCACTGCACTGTAGATAATTCATTGGAAACAAGATTTACTCACTACATAAAAGGTTAAACTCCTTCAGTATGTTGGAGTGGTTTCTTTCTTTTTTTTTTTTTTTCCTTTTTCTTTTTTTTTTTTTTTTTTTTTTTTCAGGTTTATATCTTCTCTAATACCTGCATGTGACATTTAAAAATCAAGACCACGGTCAAACTCCTCTTCTAATCACATTAATTGTTTCCATTCTTTTTACCCTGAGTGAGCACTTTTCACTTTCCAGCTAGGTCTGTTTTTCAGCTTGCAGACGAGATTGAGAAATCCTTGAAAATTTGGTTTTGGTTAAAATTTTTGGTTTATTTATTTGAAATCCACACTCCCTTGGAAACTCTTAAGTGCATTTGTGCACTTCTGTTTGTTTGTCTCAAAGAAGGGACTGTAACAATCTGAGTAATTTCCATGTCCTCTTCCTATTCCTCTAGTGGTTGAAGCTGTGTAGCATTTTAACATATATATATTCACAAATATATTCATATAAACAGTATACATTTTGAATCAGTCATTTGTTAAAGAAAAGTATATTCAATGAAGATGAAATTTAAATAAAAAAGGACAGAGTCTATCCTCCAGGGATTGAACATTTTCCAATTATCTGGTCTTTTCCTGTTGTGCAAAAATGACTCATTGCTCCGAATGTCAAAAACAAATGCGACAAACAATGGCACTTCATCATTTAAAGTAATGTTGCCAAGAGAAAAAATTTCCTGGGAGGGAGGTTTCCCACAAGCCAAATCTCCTAAGCCTCAAATGCTAGCACTTTTTGGCAGTTGGATAGGAAATGAAACATTCTTTGGCAGCCAAAATAAGAGAGGCCGATGGTGAAACTTTTTGAGACACCCTATGGCCTTCTTGTCAAAACCTTCACTGGAGCTCAAGAAAAGCATTTCTGTTGTGTTATTTGCAGTGCAGATGATGTCTGTGTAACAACATAATGGTTATTCACCCTTTTTTGATTTTGATTTTTGCTGTGTTATCAAAAACTTGAATACTGTGAGAAGAAGTGAATTTTCAGTTGACGAATCAGCATCTTGTTCCCATGGTGATAACACTAATTGAATATATCTATGAGGGCATGTATTAGTTAATGGAAAAAAAAAATACAACACTAACAATACATAGCTGCAATGTGTACAATGGCTGATTTAATTAAATAAAATGTACAAGTGTTAAATGTGGCAACAGTGATTTGTTCTTCTTTATCACAAATCTGTGATTTCAGGAGAATAAGAGGTTTTAAAAAGATGAGCTAGATTTGAAACCAACAGAAAGACACAAATTGCTTTTTTTCTTAAGGTTTTTATTTAGTCGCTGAATATGCTATATGCCTGGCACTGGATTAAGCACTGGGATAAATAGATTTTGCCTCTGCCCTCAAGAAATTTTTATTGTTCTTGTTTTACAAAAGGAGAAAATAAGGATTTTTGTTTTGGATCACTACTGAATGAAAGAAAATAGGAATTTGGGGACTTGTAGGAGATGAGAAAGGGCAAGTGGGATTGGCAGCACAGCAAGACTGGTTTGGTCCTCTCCCATGAGGCCATGGCTGTCACTAAACACTTTCTGCCTTTGGGAATAGCAGCTGGCTCTGGAGTTTTCTTTCTGTCTTAGAACCTGAGAATTTAAAATTAAATGGATATATTAATATAAATAAAGACAGGGTAGGACTATGCAAAATCAAAATCAGTTGTGTTTGAAGAGTTGTTCCATTTTTTGAAAAATCCCTTTACTGTTGCTATAATATTTTTTACAGTAAAAACAAAACAAAAAAGACATGATTTAGAAATTTAGTAGGTTTTACTTAAATCTTATCTGGTATGAGACAGGAAGCTCACTGGATCTGATTTCTGTCCCTGGTGGATTTACAGGTCTTCTGAAATTAAAATACCAATTATGCTTGACATTTTTCAAAGAAAACAGTTAAAGTTAAAAATAATTCCAAAGTAGGAGTGTCTGTGTGATCATCTCTCTCCCTCTCATTTGTTTAATGTGCTGTACTTTCTACTTAGAGCAACTCTGGGCTTGTGTTACTTTGGGTTTCATTAAGGAAATCAAAGCATCAGAGAAGTTCAGTGTCTTCTCATGTTTAATTATTTGCTGTGCGAAACCCATTTTTGTAAAAGAACTTCAGTGACTCATATGCCGTTTTACAGAAATATATTTAAAGGTAGGGTGGGGGAAACTTCCAGACTGAGAGAAGATTATGCACAACTCATAAATCACTTGTATTAGTCATAAAGAGGTGAAAGTGAGACATATAAGCACTCTGAAACAGGTTTGAATTGAATTTGAAATTAGTTTGCTCGTGGAGTCACTTGATTTATATCAGCATGGAGAGTCTGGGCGTGGGCAAGTAGTCAGGCAAATGAATAAATCAGATAAAGGCAAGTTAAACATAAGTCTAGTGAGAACCAAAATCACTACGAGGTTTTTCTGAATAACAGAATAAAAATGAACTGCTTGCTTTCATCATGCTCTAAAAGAAAATGTTTCAAAGTCTATGTCTTTGGTTGCCACCTCTGCTTAAAAACTATATGCTCCTTCCTTCAGTTAAGGTATCATTTCTCTTTCTAATTGAATTGAAGCTAGAATTACAATCATAGAACGAATCACCAAAGTAAGAAAATATTTTAGGTATCTGTGTGGCGGGGATGGGGGTGGTGATGTCCTGCACACAAATTAACATACTCCTATTGGGTTACACTCAGGCTTTCTGGAAAAAACAAAAGTTCTCCCTGGCTTTAAATTAGCTCCACAGTATGAAGTAAGCAGTGCATATGAATAGACTTTGGATGGAGCTTTCATCTATGGTAAACAGAGACATTTGACAGTGGTACATGTAATAATTCAGGAGATGTCTTCAGTCACTGGAGAAGTTCAGTTGTTCAGTTCATGAAATGTTTCTATGAGGCAATGTGACAAATTGGTAAGTGTGTTATCTTATAGTAAGACCTGGAGTGGAATCTGTCCAGCTCTATCTAGCCCCCTTTCATGACTTTGTAAAGGTTTACCCACTGGATAACAATTTCCTCATCAGTAAAATAAGAGACACTGCTACTAGCCTTGGATGTATCTCACTGCTCCAGGCAGGGAAGGGCAGCCAGTCCTGGCCTCTCTGTCACTCCTTAGTGTAGAAGAGCCCCTGTCACCCAAGTGTCCTTGATGTCCATTCATTGTGGACCTATTTGTGACCCTCTGCCTCTTTGTGTAGGAATCAGCCTCGGGGTAGGTGTTAAAGGCATTAGCTTACCCCTCTAGGTTGGAAAATACAGTTAATCTTTTCCTATTAGGAAATCACAGGGATGTTGTCAGTTAAGCCCTTCAATTCACTTCCCATTCAGAGGGAGGATTCTTTAGGATCTCTTTTTGTTTCCTCAATGGGCCCTGCATTAGTCAGGGTTCTCTAGAATGACAGAACTAATAGGATATATATATATGGGGAGTTTATTAAAGAGTATTAAATCACACGATCTCAAGGTCCCACACTATAGGCCGTCTGCAAGCTGAGGAGCAAGGAAGCCTGTCCGAGTCCCAAAGCTGAAGAACTTGGAGTCCAATGTCAGAGGGCAGGAAGCATCCAGTGTGGGAGGAAGATGTAGGCTGGGAGGCTAAGCCAGTCTAGTCTTTTCACAGTTTTCTGTCTGCTTTATATACTGGCCATGCTGGCAGCTCAATTACGTGGTGCACATCCAGATTGAGGGTGTGTCTGCCTTTCCCAGCCCACTGACTCTAATGTTAATCTCCTTTGGCAATACCTTCGCAGACACACCCAGGAATAATACTTTGCATCCTTCAAGCCAATCAAGTTGACGCTCAGTATTAACCATCACAGGCCCTTATAACTGAGTTCTGGTTTCCATTCCTTTTTCTTCCCCCACACTCTCGATTTTGAGGTGTTTTTTTTCCCCCCTTGTCTGTCAAAACTGACTACAGAATTGGAGAGTCATTCAAACTTCCCTACTGAATGGCTGTGCCCTCACTAGCAGCAGGCCCTCCACAGCTGCTGCAGAGTATTGTGGGCAGGGCCTGGGCTTGACTGGAGGTAGCTGTGGACACCTTGGCTGTCTTTATGACGTGCAGAAACAACTGAATCATGATATCCACAAAAAATACACATTGTGCCCATTTTTCCTGGCTGTTGATCAGAACTCAGACCTCGTCTAGGCTATGCTACAGAACTTACATGGCACTGGTACAGCAGCAACTTCTGGATGAAAGGTGCCTTATGTGAATTTTTCAATTGACTCACAGATAGGTGATACCTTGGAGCCTTAGAGAACCAGCATAGTATGCCCTTTCTCCTCAAAGAGTCAGGGGGACAATTTCGAGTCTACTATTCTAACAATCCAATTTGTGTTCAGATTAATGTAGTAGTTTCCTAGGGCTACCATAATAAAATCGCACAAACCAGATGATTTAATCAACAGAAAGTCATTTTCTCACAGTCCTGGAAGTGAAAAGTCTAAGACTGAAGTACAGGCAAGATTTTTTTGTTTTGTTTTGTTTTTTCCTGACGTCGCTCTCTTTGGCTTGTAGACCACCACCTTCTCGCTGTCCTTACATGGACTTTACTGTCTGTGTGTGCTCACATCTCTTATGTCTCTGTGTATATCCAATTTTCTGCATTTTATAAGGATGCCAATCATACTGAATTACAGCCAACCTTAATGGCCTCATTTAACTTAATCACCGTTTTGAAGATCCCTATCTCCAGATGCAGTCACATTCTGAAGTAGTGGGTGTTATGGGCTTTGACATGAATTTGGAGGAGGAGAGGACACAATTCATCCCATAACAATTGGGTTTAATCCAAAATAAATAAATAAATAAATAAAAAACAAGCCCTCTAGGTATTTTAAGAAGGAAGGGATCTAATGCAGGGGATTAGAAACTCACACCAGTGTTAGGAGTGCCACAACAATGAAGGCAGGTGTAAACCCAAAAGGATCGGAGACAGGTCGCAATCAATTTAGAAGTTTATTTTGCCAAAATTGAGGACATGCCTGGGAGATAGGTCTGTGCCTTCTTTGAAAATAATTTTGAGGCCTTCAGTATTGAAAGGGGAAAAGCAGGCTGGAGGGGGAAAAGGAAGGGTATGATCACACTACTAAATTCACATGCTGCAAGGGAAAAGGAGAAGGTAGGGGAATACTCAATTATGTATTCGTTTGGCACTCAGTAAATTGGTGCTTTACACAGAGTAGCTACCCGTGGGGATTTTTAACCTTTTATTGTAGCTATCCGCTTAGAAACAAAAGGAAAGTCAGTGTCTTGCTCGACTCCGCTTTCAGCTTAATTTTTTTCCTTGTGGCATAGTGAATTGGGGGGTCGAAGCTTTTATTTCCCTTTCACACAGAGGAGCTACTACTGCTTTGAAGAAATCCACCAGTGCAGAAATCAGAAATCCAAGCTGCCACCGAAGGGCTCACGTAGCAGCAAACCATATGTTTCTTAGGAGATTGCCCAGATGTGGCTGCAAAAACATTCCATGTGTCTTCTGCCAGAGTCCATGCACCGCTCCCCAGCTGCTCCCAAAGGCATAATTATTTTTCTTCTCTTTCCTTCTCAAATCTTGGGCAAACAACTTTCATCGGCAACTCCACTGGAAAGGGATTCCAAAAAATGTATACTTGAGCTTCTTCCCCCAACATGCAGGGAAGAATGTAGAATAGGTCCAAAATGATGCTCAGCTGCTAACAATCAACCACAGTGGCTGAGCCACAGAATAACAGACTTCGTCCATCCACTAATGCATGCAATTCAAGACCTACTAGATTTTAAACATTGTGCTAAGTGCTCGGGGTAGACTGGGCCAAAATCATCCCAGTGGATCACTTTGGCTGAGTTTTCACTATTGCCAGTTACTATTCAATGCACTTCTTTCATCCCCATCACAATCCTATGAAACAGATCTAGGTGAGGAAACTGAGGGGAAAAGAAATTGAACAACATGCAACAAATCATGCAGATAGAAAATGACAAAGCTGGGATAAGAACTCAAACAAATGGCACCAACAATAAACAACACTCCATCTCTGAAAAACCCAGACCCTTCCCTTTGAATTTATAATATTGCAGCAGAGACATATTGAACTGATCATTTAACAATTAATTAAAAATCAATTTTCTTCTGGAAAAATTTCTTCTTCTTCTGGAAAAATAGCTTTTATACAAGGAAACAGACCTTATTCAGTAACTTTGTCATTACTATTCTGAAAAATCTCTTGCTTCTCAACTCCATTTTCTCTTCCTTATCTGCTTCACATTTGGCAGATGAACTTGACTCTGTCTTATAAGAAAGTAGATGTCAGTGGGCACGAATTACTACAATACTAGGGTTCTCTGGAAAAACAGGACCAATAGTGTGTGTGTGCCTGTGTGCATGCGTGCATGCGTGTGTGTTTATGTGCACATATATATAAAGAAATTTATTGTAAGGAATTGTTCCACGTGATGATAGAGGTTGAGAAGTCCGGAGATCTGCAGTCAGTAAGCTGGAGAGGCAGGAGAGCTGATAGAGATTCAGTCTGAAGGCAGGCTTGAGACCCAAGAAGAGCCAGTGCTTCTGTTTGAGTCCAAAGGCAAGAAAAACTAATATCCCAGCCGAAGGGCAGTCAAGCAGAAGTTTCCTCTTAGTTTCTTTTATTTACTTTTTTGTTACTGTTCTATACAGGTCTTCAATTGACTGGATGAGGCCCACCTGTATTAGGGAGGGCAGTCTGCTTTACTCAGTTCACTCATTCAAATGTTAATCTCATTCTACAAACACACTCACAGACATACTCAGAATAGGGTTTAACCAAATATCTGGCAGCCCATGACCCAGTCAAGTTAACACGTAAATTAGCCATGACAAACACCTTTGCTATTACTACCTCCAAAATCGTCTGTATTTACAGGAACCCTACAACTCATTGTTCTCACAAAAAATGTTCTCTTGTCTCCTGGATTTATGGCCTGTGTACTTGCTATGGTCTAAATATTATGTTCAAAATTTGTATGTTAAAATCACCCTTGCAGGCCGGGCACAGTGGCTCATGCCTATAATCCCAGCACTTTGGGAGGCCAAGGCGGGCAGATCACGAGGTCAGGAGATGGAGACCATCCTAGCTAACATGGTGAAACCCCGTCTCTACTATAACTACAAAAAAATTAGCCGGGCATGGTGGCAAGCGCCTGTAGTCCCAGCTACTCGGGAGGCTGAGGCAGAATGTCATGAACCCAGGAGGCGGAGCTTGCAGTGAGCTAAGATCGCGCCACTGCACTCCAGCCTGAGCGACAGAGTGAGACTCTGTCTTAAAAAAAAAAAAAAAAAAAAAACCACCCTTGCAATGTGATATGTGATAGTATTGGGAAGTGAGGCCATTGGGAGGTGATTCATATGTTGAAATCCTCAATCCCCAACGTGATGGTATTAAGAGGTGGGGCCTTTGGAAGGGTTTCATCTTCATGATTTGGATTCGCATCCTTGTAAGAGAGACCCCAGAGAGCTAGCTAGTTACTTCTGCCATGTGAGGATACAGTGAGACGGTACCACCCATGAACCGGAATCTGCTGGCATCTTGACCTTGGATTTCACAGTCTCCATAACTGTGAGAAATAAATGTCTACGTTTATAAGCTGTCCAGTTTATGGTATTTTTTTACAGCATCCCAAATGGACAAAGACATTCCTGCTGTCCCCTCCCCGTTTTCTGTGTCCTTGCTCTGTCATTGTGTGCTCACTGATGATGTTCTCCACTGGCTTTCTCTCCCAGCATCCGAGCACAGCTTACGAGAAAAACAGATTTATCCCCAAATCCTGTCTTTACACCTAACTAATACTCTCTTTCTCTCTTTTCCTTTTCCATTTCCTTTTTTCTACATATGCTTTCCTAGTTTTTCATTACTCAAGCCTCCTGCAGTGTGGCTTCAAAAAAAAACTGAACAGTAAACATATTAGAAACTATGAGATATGGCTAAACAGAGGTCAGAAGAAAACTAAAAGCCTCAAACTAGCTTCTAATTCTTGTGCTGAGAGTGGCCAGATAGGAAAATAATAGGCGAATTGTCTGAACATAGAAAATGAAGAGAGGGGCTGGCCAATGGCAAGCTGAAGAGAACATGCCACGTATTATATATAATGACGTAAATAGAAACCTTCAATTTATGAAGGTTTTAATGTAGAAAATAAAAATGTGAAAATGCAAAATATATCTAAGAGTTAACTTTTGAAATAATAATATTGATAATGGCTATTAACATCATCAAGAGGTAAAAGAGAAAGTAGAAATACGTAATAATAAAAAAGAGAATGGAGGCTGAGTGCTGTGGCTCATGCCTGTAATCCCAGCACTTTGGGAGGCCAAAGTGGGAGGACTGTTTGAGCCCAGAAGTTCTAGAACAGCCTGGGCAATGTGGTGAAATTCCATCTCTACAAAAAAATTTAAAAATTAGTGAAGTATGGGGATGCGTACCTGTGGTCCCAGCTACTTGGAAGGCTGAGGCAGGAGGATTGCTTGAGTCCAGGAAATCGAGGCTGCAGTTAGCTATGGTCATACCACTGCACTCCATCCAGCCTGGGTGACAGAGCGAGACTGTGTCTCAAAACAAATGAATAAACAAACCAAAACAAACAAACAAACAAAAAAGAGAGATAATTAGAGAGGAAATAATAGATAATAGTAAGAAAATGTTACCTTATATTTTTTGTAAATAAATATAAAAACTTCAATGAGAGGTGATTTTTAAATGATAATTACTAAAATCTACCACAGAAGAGATAATAAAGGTAAAGCCCAATAACCATAAAATAATTTGAGTAAGCAAGTATTTAACCCCACAAGAAAGAATGAGATCTAGGTACTGTCACAGATGGATTCTCTTAAACTTTCAACACACAGATAATTTTAATACTGAAACCACCAGAGAGCCTCAGGAGAAAAATTCCTAGTTTATATTGTCTTAACACAGCAAGTATATCATTGTTACCCAAACTGGGCGAATTACATCAAAAGAACTTCGAAATAACACAACAACAAAAATTCTTAGACCAATTTCACTAGGGAATCTCTTTACAAAAATTACAAATAAAATATAATATAATTGAGAATGCATTTTAAAAACAAACTATAAACAAATGGTTTCATTCCAAACAAAAATAGTTCATTAGCAATAGCTATTAATGAAATTCCTCACACTGGAAGATTAAAGGAGAGAAAACCACATACCAATGTTTCCACAGATGGCCAAGAAGCATTTGGTGAAATTTAGCATCCATTTCATGTCCTTTTAAGAAAGTAGGAAGGGAGGTATTCTTCCTGAAGGCAATCAGATTATGTATGTGTACGTGTATGTATGAATTGCATTTCCTTTACAAATGATCAAATAATGTTATGTTAAGAGAACTTAAGTTACAACCATTTTAGCGTAGCTTTTGCAATAATTTGCAACAACAGAAAAAGCCTTATCTCTGATTTCTCACCAAACACAACCACATCTCTCCCCTTGCCTGCCTTGTGCTGGCCCTCAGCATCACCAATTAAACCGTTCATTTTTATTGTTTTTTTTTTTTTTTGTAATAGAGATGGGGTTTTACCATGTCACCCAGGCTGGTCTCAGATTCCTGGACTCAAGTGATCCACCTGCCTCAGCCTCTGAAAATGGTAAGATGAGAGGTGTGAGCCACTCCTGGTCTACCATTCCTTTTAAAGTTGGGATGTAAATTGTTGGCTCATCTGTTTACAAGGTGATATCAATTAGGGAGTATTTATGAATTCTCTCTTGTAATAAGGTCAAAATCAATATATTTATTAAGAAACACAAACAAAAAGCAAATTGAAGATTCTATTGTTTGTCACATAATACAATTAGTAAGAATTTACTTTTAGGATGTAGTTCACAATTGATTTTGATTTTAACTAGAATTTGTGCTTCATCAGGAATACCTTTTACTTCATGTCTTTTTGCCTTGTAACTTTTTTTTAATTGAATTATGGGAACTAAGAAGGGGACACATGCTCCTTACACCAAAATTCGTCTTGCTTGATGATGAACACTGGGAGCATATCTGTTTTAAAACTGAGAATAAGACAATAAAGTCCACTATGTCCTTAGTGGCATAACGTTAAAGGCAAAGTATTAAAGGCATAATTTTAATAAGGGAGTATTAATCAATTCAATACAATTGACAAAAAACAAGAAATAAAGTATCAAAATGAAAAAAAAAAAAAAGAAGAGGTAAACCTTGTCAATATGCAAACGATGTTTGTGAATCAGGAAAGCCAAAAGGAATCAACTGAAAGAAAAATTACTGTCAACCATTTGGTCACCCTTTTCAACACATCATAGAATATGTCTAACTTTCCTTAACGCATACACACACACACTCCTCCAAATTAAAAATAAAAATGAAGGGACTTTTATATATCATTTATAATAGAGAATAAATGCCTAGTTGTACATTTAGAAAGAGCCTATTTAAAAATGTTTAAAGTTTTTACTTCCATAAATGGATGGACTTGCACTAACTTATATATATAGGCATATAACAATTTAAATACATCAATTCCTTCTTAATTTATTTCTTAATTTAATAAGATCACCAAAAATTGCTTATAGGTTTTTAATTTGAGTTGATAGGAAGAAAAAAACAAGCATGTGAATTAATCAAGAAGATTCTTTGGGTAAGAAAAAAAGGAATGTTGTCACCTAACTCAATAGCCCTACCAGATATTAAAATATATTTTAAGCCACTATTTGTAAAACAGTTTAGTACTAGAGTAGCAAGAGACAGTGAGAGTAGTGAAATAGGATGGGGAATCCAGAGAGAAAAAAATATAATCCAAACTCAATGGAAATTTGGCACATAATAAATACAGCTTTTCAAATGCAGCCTAGACACTATAGTGTTAGGTCAAATGGCTAATAATTCAGGGCAGGAAACAAAGCTGAATGCCTATGCATTACCTTCACCAAAATCCCTTATAGATAGCTCAATTATTTACATGTAAATTTTTTTAAAAAAAAGAACTCTGAAAGTAGTAAAAGAAAGTTTAGGTAAACGGTTTATTACCTTTCATTAGGAAGATCTTTGTAGGCAAGAAAAAAATCATGGGTGGAAAAAAATAATACACTCGACTATACAAGCATTTTAACTTTCATGCAGAAAGAATATTATAAGCTAAATTAAAAGATAAATAGAAAAGCACAAATTTACTGTCCAAAAAAGTCTCATATGCCAACAACTTAACAGAAAAAAAAGCAGAAAATATGAACGAGCTGTTCACATAGGCAAACAAAAACATTCAAATGACTTGTTTACCTGGGAAAATATTCCAGTCTCATCGATAATTAAAGAAATCATAAATCAAAACAATAAGATGCAACTTTTTAACCTATCAATTTGGAAATAATTACAACTTTTATAAGACCAAGTTCTCACCCAAGAGTGGGAAAACAGGGCACTTGTAGGCCAGAGGGAATGAAAAATAATGCACAAAGACAACACCTTTTAGAATTAAATATTTAGAAACTCCTTTTATTCAGCAATTCTACTATAAGGAATTTATTTATCATCTCCATGTAAAAGGAAGATACTGTACTTTTTAAAAAATCATAGTAAAAACATTCAAATTTCATATCTATACCAGGATGCATAACGGAACATGTATAGCTGTTATCTTCAAGATATGTCTTGGCCCAAGTGTGGTGACTCACACCTGTAATTGCAGCACTTTGGGAGGCCGTGGAGGGCAGATCACTTGAGCTCAGGAGTTCTAGACCAGCCTTGCCAATGTGGTGGAACCCCTTCTCTACTAAAAATATAAAACTTAGCTGGGCGTGATGGCGCACGCCTGTAATCCTAGCTACTTGGGAGGCTGAGGCTTGAGAATTGCTTGAACCCAGGAGGCAGAGGTTGCAGTGAACTGAGATGGTACCACTGCACTACAGCCTGGGAGACAGAGTATGTAAAAAAAAAAAAAAAAAAGATATGTCTTATATGAGTAAGTGAGGTCCAGAGGAGGTGGCACATACTCACATTTGTGTAAAATGTAATTTATATATGTTTGTGTAAACATGTGGATTTATTCATAGTTGTTCTCCAGGTCTCTATGAAAAGGGAGACTCATCAAGTACCATGTAGTTTCTTTCTTGCGCCTTCCTCCCTCCCTGTCTCCCTTCCTTCCTTTCTCCACTCTCCTTTCTTCCTCTTTCCCTCCTTCCTTCATTTCTTCTTTCTTTTTCTTTCTTCTCTATCTTCTCTTTAATCATATGCTATTTAAAGGAGGGGTAGATGATCTAGTTATTATAAATAATCAAATAAAAGCAGAAATAGATACTGGCAGTGAAATGTTGTTAATATATAACCAACACTTTGGTTTTAAACAATTGGAGAGGTGAGTTAAACACAGGAAAGTTGTGAATACTCACAAAGAGCAATACCTTACATGATTTGTATGAAAAAATGCAGCTACTTGTAAATATAAATAAAAACATCTAGTAGTTTTGACTTTCACTGCATTATAGAGACAATATATACAGACTTTGTAACATGCCTGGTGAGCCTTCTGCAAATAAATGGCTCTTGTGGTATTGTGTCATTTCTTACTGTACAGAAGATAATTTCCCAAATCTGCCACTAGAGGGCAGCAGACAATCAGTCATTTGCCTTAGGAGTTGGGGCCACGCTATACTGGAACTTTCCGAGCCTCGGAGCTTTACAACTGGAAACATTGCTGTACTTTTCTAGATCACAGTTTCACCTGTAAATTGTGGAGGGAGTTGTGGACTGGCTGAATCTAAAACCTTTGCCAGCTCTAACAGGCCGCGATTTTAACACATAGTTGTATTCTCATAGTGACCTTTAAGTTAAACTTTATTAAAGTTCAACCATTAAACAAACAAAAACTAAGTTCAAATGTGTTTAGATGTTATTCCTTCTTTAAAACATCGCTAACAGTTCTTGAGAGACTTTTATGAGCCATATATTGCTGTAAGAGCTTTGCTGGCATTTTCATTCACACAACACTCCTGTTGAGGTTAAGTGCGGTTCTGGTGTCCACTTTGCAGATGAGGTTGGTGATGTACACAGAGGTAGAGTAACTTGTCCAAGGGCTCACGGTGTGAAAGATAGTTCCAGAATGGTAGGATCACATTTATAACAACTCCATTACACTAGTAACTATTAGTGCAATGAAAGGCGGTAAAATGTCTAAGAAAATGGTAATAACTGCATCTGGCTCGCAATTCATAGTTTTGCCCTTATAGAAAATGACTTTCTTGGGAGCTTTTGGGTGTACATAATCACATAATTGCATCTTATACCTTGTTACTTAAGTATTATTTTCTTACCGTAAAAGCAAATAATAATTTACAACCACTGTTGATCTCTGGGCTAATCTCCATCACCCCACTTCCCCATCCCCCACCTCCCAAACCCCACCCGCGGGGGGTGTGGCCTCAGGCAGCCTCCCCTCCACAGCTGCCTCGGCTCCACTGCAGTTCTCACACCTGCTCCCTGAAATGTTTCTTCCCCGTCCCGTGAGAAGCCCTTCCAAGAAACACCCAGAGTATGGTCTCCCTGCAGGTTTTTTTGTCTCTGCAAGGTCGTCTAAGGTGCTCTTTCTTGCTTCTTTCTACCTCAGCAACAATCTCACTGTAGTATATTCACTTCGTTGTTTTCCCAATCAGAATTCAGCTCTTTTAGATCAGATCCTTTGTCTGTTTTCATCTTTGTACCCTAAGGTATAGCGTAGTACTTGGAATATAGTAAATAATAATTATTTACTGAAACGTTACATGAAAGCGTGAATGCAAACTTTCCAAACCTTTGCTTTGAAGACTTTTAACCAATCTGCCTTTTGCATAGATTATTTCTTTTTCTTGCCAATAATCTTAATGGTTTTGGATAACTTCAAATAATTCTCTGACTTGGTTCATTTAACTCTTTGCATTGACAATTCTTTTATCTCTTAAGTCATTTTTTCCAGATACTGTTGGATGCTGAAAATTTTATTAACCATCCTTATGTACAGCTAGGTAATTCTGAGAGCCAGAATTAGATCTTAATAGAAGAGGGGTAGGATTGCCAAAACCAATACTGTGTGATTGAGTCTTTTTATCTACTGGAGGCATTAACAGCTGATGTGAAAGTAGAGGAGTAGCTATTTATTTATTTATTTATTTATTTATTTATTTATTTTGAGATGGGGTCTCACTCTGTTGCCCAGGCTGAAGTGCAGTGGCACAGTCACTGCAGCCTCGACATCCTGGGCTTAAGTGATCCTCCTACCTCACTCAGCCTCCTGAGTAGCTGAAACTACAGGCATCCACCGCCATTCTTGGCTAACTTTTTTTTTTTTTTTTCTTTTGTAGAGATGGGGTTTTGGTTGGCCTGTAACTCCTGGGCTCAAGCAAACTGTGAACCACCATCCCCGGCCTACTTATCAATTTTTGAATAAATAATTAAAGTCAGAGTCATGTAACTTTTACGTAGAAACACCTTGTATACACCAGGGGGTCACTGAATTGAAAACACTCTTGCTGATGCTAAAACTTTGCTTCTTTTTGCAGGTGCTTGGGATTCAGGCTAATATTATGCCTGAAGGTTAATCACTGACCCCTCTAAAGTCAGCTCTGCTGGGTTTTGTCTGGTTTCAAACCAGTCTTTGGCTCTGCCTCCAACCTTTGGTGCTTTTTTCATAAAATGTCTTACTAAAATGGGTGCCCACCTCCTCTTAATCCTTTTATCTCTTTAAAACATAAATTTCTTCCTCTTTGCCTAAAAAATATGCTTAAACTTTTTCTAGCCTAAACTGAAATAACCTTCAGTAGAATTCGGTATTTCCCTGAAGTACATTCCATTTCTGTCTCCATTCATGCCAGAATTTTCAACTAACATTCCTGGATAGTGGGGAGAGCCTGGAGAAATGAGAAACTGCATGAGCAAAACCAGGGAGGCGGGAGCACGTAAGGCACATTCAGGGAAGTTTTGCTGCTGGAGGAAGTTAGTTTTGGCGAATGATCTAGTTTTGGGTAAATCTGAAAAGATTTTTTTAAAACTTAAATTATGGAAATTCTTGAATGCCAGACTGTGGAGTTTGGATGTTATGTGTTTGACCATGTACAACCACGCAGAAATGTGCTCAGCAAAGCCCTGGGTAGAGTGGATTTAAGGGGTTCAGACGGGAGACACAGAAACTGCAGTGTGGTCTAAGAAGAAGGCCCTGACCAACCCTGAAAAGAAAGTTAAAAGCCTGATGATGTTATTAAGATGAAACTTCTTGAAAATAAGATTATTGGAAAACAGAATGCTATTTACCAAGGACAGGGTTTATTAATATAAGCTGTAACTGGTATTCAGAAATGTGTTTATACATGGGCTTTACACACAGTTGAAATTTTTAAATGAGTGTTACTATATGTGAAGTGAATGTTACTTTGCAAAGGAGAAACACATGTAAGAACATATATGCATAATCAACGTTTTCAAAAAATGAAGTGGGCTGGGCACAGTGGTTCATGCCTCTAGTCCCAGCACTGTGGGAGGCCGAGGTGGCTAGATCATGAGATCAGGAGATCGAGACCATCCTGGTCAACATGGTGAAACCTCGTCTCTACTAAAAATACAAAAATTAGCTCGGTGTGGTGGCATGGCCTGTAGTCTCAACTACTGGGGAGGCTGAGACAGGAGAATCGCTTGAACCCAGGAGGCAGAAGTTACAGTGAGCCGAGATTGCGCCACTGTACTCCACCCTGACAACAGAGTGAGATTCTGTCTTTAAAAAAAAAAAAAAAAATGAACTGAGGGAGATTCGGAGATACAGTGTCACCTTCACTGCCATGTGAGAGTGCGTGTGTTTGTGTGTGTGTGTAGGAGAGACAGAGAGAGAGATTTGACCAGGACCCCTCACCCATCCTCTTCTCCTCCTCCCTCTGGCTCTCTGGAGCCCTTTGGCTGGCTGCTGGGTCACCAACACTCCGTGTTTGGGGCAGCCTCTCCTCGCCGTGTCTTCATATCGAATCCTTCGCAGGCCGGCTCAGGACCAGTCACCCTGAGCTGCTTTGTCCACTTGACTCTTGTGCATTCTTAACCTATAAGTATCTGGAAGCTCAGGCCATACCAAAATAGACCTGCCTCTTTTCTTTGCTCTGCCACCACAGGCCACTCGGAACTCCTCTGGCCTGAGTCAGGCTAGCTCAATTTCCCAAATCCCAGGGGACACATGCCTATCTTTGCATGTGGCCTCCTCAAAGCTCTACAGGCTTAGTTGGGGGCATGAAGGAGAAATTCACAGGACATCAGCAATCTCTGCAAAGTACTCCATACCACCAGGCCCGGCTCTACCCTTACCTTCCTCTTTTTACTAGGTTCTTCCAATGTGATTGATGAGTTAGGGTTGTCAAACTGGTTTCACAAACTCTTAGCCTGTCCTGCAAGGGGGAATGGTTGAGCGCCTAGAATTCTTAACCTTCAGGGCTCCACAAAAGCTTCAGACTCTGAGTCAACAGGAAAAGTATCATTTAGCATCTGATACACACCTCCACCACCACATACACATAATGCACATACACACACACACACCCCTACACATATGTACACATACACTGACACATATGTACACATATACACACATCTACACATATATACACATACACACACACATCTACACATACACACATC
>NC_045436.1:93288368-93303614 GCF_002776525.5 Piliocolobus tephrosceles
TATACACACATACATGCACACATCTACACCTACACATATACACACACACCTACACCTACACACACCCCCATACCTACACACACACATACACAGACACAAATACATACACATATACATGCACATACACACACCTATGCATACACACACCTACACATATATATACATACACACATACACCCCTACCCATACACACGTATACACACAGACATAACCCACACATACATGTACACATATATGCAAATATGTATATACATACACACTTGCATATACACAGACACACACATATACATACGCACACCGATGTAAACACATACAGTGCACGTATAAACACACACATACACCTACAAACACACAAACACAATAGAAAGGCTACATGAACAGTAGTCATCTTTGAGCACAACAATTAGTTCTTAGGCTTTTTCTTTGTGTATTTCTGTACTTTCCAAGTTTTAGCCCTTGAAAATATATTACTTGTACAAGTAACAAAATAGTAAATATTTCAAAATATAAGAAAATATAAGTAAAATAAATTTATATAATACATCTGATCGGGTTTGGCTCTGTGTCCCCACCCAAATCTAATCTTGGATTGTACTCCCATAATTCCCATGTGTTGTGGGAGGGACTCAGTGGGAGATAATTGAATCATGGGGGCAGTTTTCCCCATACTGTTATCATGGTAGTGAATAAGTCTCAAGAGATCTGATGGTTTTATCAGGGGTTTCTGCGTTTACATCTCTCTCATTTTCTCTTGCTGCCACCATGTAAGAAGTGCCTTTCACCTCCCACCATGATTCTGAGGCCTCTCCAGCCATGTGGAACTGTAAATCCAATTAAACCTCTTTTTCTTCCCTGTCTCGGGTATGTCTTTATCAGCAGCGTGAAAACAGACTAATACAGTAAATTGGTACCAGTAAAGTGGGGCATTGCTGAAAAGACACCCAAAAATGTGGAAGTGACTTTGGAACTGGGTATCAGGCAGAGGTTGGAACAGTTGGAGGTTGGAGGGCTAAAAAGAAGACAGGAAAATGTGGGAAAATTTGGGACCTCCTAGAGACTTGTTGAATGGCTTTGACAAAAATGCTGATAGTGATATCAACAATAAGATCCAGGCTGAGGTGGTCTCAGATGGAGATGAGGAACTTGATGGGAACTGGAGCAAAGGTGACTCTTGTTATGTTTTAGCAAGAGATTGGTGGCATTTTGCCCCTGCCCTAGAGATTTGTGGAATTTTGAGCTTGAGAGAGATGATTTAGGGTATGTGGCAGAAGAAATTTCTAAGCAGCAAAGCATTCCATCTTAAAGGAGAAACAAAACATAAAAGTTCAGAAAATTTGCAGCCTGATGATGCCTTAGAAAAGAAAAGCCAATTTTTTGAGAAGAAATTGAAGCTGGCTGCAGAAATTTGCATAAGCCGAATGTTAATCCCCAAGACGACGGAGAAAATGTCTCCAGGGCATGTCATAGGTCTTCAGAGCAGCTCCTCCTATCACAGACCGGGAAGCCTAGGAGGAAAAAATGCTTTTGTGGGCCAGGTCCAGGGTCACCATGCTGTTTGCAGCCTAGGGACTTGGTGCCTTGTGTCCCAGCTGCTCTAGCCATTGCTAACAGGGGCCAAGGTACAGCTCGGTCAATGGTTTCAGAGGGTGCGAGCCCCAAACCTTCGTAGCTTCCACATGGTGTTGAGCCTGTGGGCACTCAGAAGTCAAGAATTGAGGTTTGGGAACCTCCACCTAGATTTCAGAAGATGTATGGAAACGCCTCGACATCCAGGCAAAAGTTCAGGAGATGTGCCCTCATGGAGAACCTCTGCTAGGGCAGTGTGGAAGGGAAATGTGGGGTCAGAGCCCCCACACGGACTCCCTACTGGTGCACTGCCTAGTGGAGCTGTGAGAAGAGGGCCACCGTCCTCCAGACCCCAGAATGGTAGATCCACTGACAGCTTGCACCCTGCGCCTGGAAAAGCCACAGACACTCAGGGCCAGCCCATGAAAGCAGCCGGGACGGGGGCTATACCCTGCAAAGCTACAGGGGCGGAGCTGCCCAAGACTATGAAAACCTACCTCTTGCATCAGCATGACCTGGATGTGAGACATAGAGTCAAAGGAGATCATTTTGGAGCTTTAGAATTTGACTGCCTTGCTGGATTTTGGATTGTATGGGTCCTAGAACACCTTTGTTTTGGCCATTTTCTCCCATTTGGGATGGCTGTATTTACCCCATACCTGTACCCGCATTGTATCTAGGAAGTAACTAGGTTGCTTTTGATTTTACAGGTTCATAGGTAGAAGGGACTTACCTTGTCTCAGATGAGACTTTGAACTGTGAACTCTTGGGTTAATGCTGAAATAAGACTGTGGAGAACTTTGGGGGATTGGCTTTGAAATGTAAGGACATGAGATTTGGAGGGGCGAGGGGCAGAATGATACGGTTTAGCTCTGTGTCCCCACTCAAATCTCATCTTGACTCGTACTCCCGTAATTCCCATGTGTTATGGGAAGGACGTAGTGGGAGATAATTTGAATCAAGGGGGCAGTTTATCTACCATTGTTCTCATGGTAGTGACTAAGTCTCACGAGACCTGATGGGTTTATCACGGGTTTCTGCGTATGCATCCCTCTCATCTTCTCTTGGCACTGCTATGTTAGAAGTGCCTTTCGCCTCCCACCATGATTCCTAGGCCTCCTCAGTCATGTGGAACTGTAAGTCCAGTTAAACCTATTTTTCTTCCCAGTCTCGGGTATGTCTTTATCAGCAGCATGAAAACAGACTAATACAATGTCGAATGCTTTACTCTAATAAAACTTCTTAGAGAGAGACTACTTTTCTCTCTAAATGACTCATTAGATCCATTTCTGTTTGTGAAACTTTATAGTTTTGTTCTTTATCTTGCAAAAAATACTTACTAATTTGTACATTAAAATCAGTGAAATATGTATATATTTTAAATTAGCATATATTAAAAAGGAGACTTTACAAATGAGCTGATTTACATTTGGTTGAAGTTCAATTTGGGGCATTATATTGCATTAGACATTGTTTTGGTTCTTAAATACTTACTTAGAAAACTGGATTGATCAGGCATGATGGCTCATGCCTGTAATCCCCACACTTTGGGAGGCAGAAGTGGGCTGATCATTTGAGGTCAGGAGTTCGAGACCAGCCTGGCCAACATGGTGAAACCCTGTCTCTACTATGTTTTGTAACTTAGCTGGGTGTGGTGGTGGGTGCCTGCAGTCCCAGGTACTTGGGAGGATGAGGCAGGAGAATTGCTTGTACCTGAGCAGTGGAGGTTTCAGTGAGCTGAGATCATGCCACTGCACTCCAGCCTGGGCAACAGAGTAAGATTCCATCTGAAAAAAAAAAAAAGCCTGATTAATGCATGAATGTTTTTCTTTTCCTCCAGATAACTACAAAATAACCCCTGAATCACAGACACATCAACAAAATATGTGAATCACACATTAACAAAATCTCTTTCCTATTACAAGACTGGGGGTTCTGAATGTTATCACAATTTTGATTTGATGTATCAGTCTTCCACCTTGTCACTGCTTATGAAATTCACCCACTGGTGACCCTGAATTCAATCAACAACAACAAAAAAACCGAACAAATAATTAAAATGCATATTTGGAACTTTCACTTTCAAAAAACATTTTGAAACCAATTTTTATAAACCACATCTGAACCTGAGTATAAGGATGTTAACATTCTTTCTTTTTTATATTTTTTTCTATTCCTGTGACAGGTTACCAATGTGAATAGTCTTTCTTAATTATCTATTCTGGTTACTGTGGGGTTTGACAGTGATAATGGACCACATCTCCTGTGCTATGAGTTCTGAACCAAATGGGAACAAAGATTTAGAAGGAAGTATCAGCTTCATTTTAGTAAATAAAAATTGGATTAGGCATTGATTTGAAACCAAAATTGGGATCCCTTCTCCTTCCCCACTTCTTTGTACTGACTTTCCCACCCATGCCAAGAGCTCCTCTCTTTGGCAGTTTGAGAAATGAACATATAAATACCATTCTTACTACCAAACACATTTGAAATCTTTCTTCCTGTTGCTAAAAATGAAGGTCTCTAGACAAAATGAGGCAATTGGTGGATCGCCTCTCTCAGTGCCTCTGGTGGTTATTTCAATAGTGCTTTACTAAGGATTTATTTCCTTCTTTTAGATTAAATGAGTGGAATTAATGACCATCAAAATGAAGAGAGTGGATCACGAAGATTTTTAAAATAAGAATTCAGTTTCAGAAGGACGGCATAGCAATGTTTGTTAGTCTTCCTGTTTGGCTTAGGAATGAATAGAGTAAACAGATCATATACCATCATCCCCTTCCCTATCGAAGGAAGATCTGGTAACCGAGCTATCCCAGAAACAACCTGAGTCCTGCAACAAATGGAAACTGATGAATAGAGGTCTTATTTGTTTCTGGCCCAGATTCCTCAATAATGGTCCGAGACTTTGTGCAGAGAACAAAGATTTGTTGTTAGATCCAGGATTTTGTATTAGGAGCCAATGCGAATGAAAATCTACACGCTGAGGAGAGTTCAGTGGTCTCTCACTGGAGAAGAAGGATAGGAGAGAAGATGAGGAAGAAGGCATCTCTATTCTACCTCTCTGCCATAGCTCATGTTCTCTTTCAGCCCCAGCTCCTGCAGTAAGGGAGGTTGGCTCAGCCTTCTGAACTCAAATCTCCCAGAATATGGGCAACTCCAGATGTGTATGTGGAGGTAGAGTTCATTTTAAAGGAAAAACAATTCCATCTATGCCCCAGAAAATTCCCAATGCCCAGCGCATAGTGAGTGCCCGATAAATGCTACTCTACTAAACTGAAATAGTTCCACTAAACTAAAATGAAATAGTTTAAATTAGAGTGAGCAGCAAATCCCAAATTAGTCCAAAGATCAAAACTCATTTGGAAGCAGGTACAAATCTGAAGAGTATCCACCACCATCACTTTGTCCAATAGGATCCAATGGCCATAGTGACCCAGAGCTTGATTACCAGATGTGAGCTCCACCTCACCCTGTGGGAAGCCCAGCTGTAAGCATCGGAGGTCTATTAACCCCTGCAGGAGAAAGGACATCGTGTACATGCGCCAGAACATGGTGGGTGCCCAGACCATACAGTGGAGCTCCCTGAAACATGCCCCAGAGAACAGCAAGCACCCATGGGAGCTGTTTCCTCAGTTAGGAGGAGAGAGAAGTCAACCCATCCATCCATGTAAACATGAGGAAGATGGAATTTGGCCTTATTAGGTCTGTCATCATTCATGCAAAGTTGTGAAACACACAAAGGTCACTCTCGCCCAGTCTTTCAGGGTCCTGGTCCCTTCTCTGTTTATATATTCCTCCCTTTTCAAATGTCCTCTCCTTCCTGACCCATGCTGTAATCAGTTCTCAGTAAATCTGATTGAATCATCTAAGAACAAATTACTAAGAAAGTATAATATTTTATATATCCCAGATAGATATTTCTTTTATTGGGGCTGAACAAAGAAAAAAAGCCTTAATTCAAAGGAGTATATTTTCAAAAGTGAAATTTCAGGCAAGGTGTTAAGATAGGCTAAGCTGTCATCCTAGATTCAAACACAATGGAATTTTATTTTTCGTGCACCTGACAGTTCAGTGTGGATATTTGGGTTATTGGACGGATTTCCTCTATGTGGTCATTCAGAGCCCCTCTGGCGAGTCCTCTGGGTATATGCAGCCAGCAGTGGAGGGGAAGGAGAGTGTGGAAGCCCAGCTGCTATCTTGAGAGCTCAGATCCGGGAGAAGCATAACCACCTGGGCTGATCGTTCACCGAGAGAACTTAGTCACATAGTCTCCCCCTTTGCCAGTTGCTGTTGTTTTATTCTGGAAATAAAGGAATATGGATTTTGGCAGACAACCAACAGTCTCAGCCCAAATCACCAGCCCAGAGTGTGGAGATTTGTTGTTTGGGAGGGGTGCAGACAAAGAGGAAGGTGACCTTCTTCCTAATGTGCCTTCAACTGTGTCCTGTAGCGCCTCACCACCTCCACCTAAGCAGAAGCCCAGTGCTGCTGATGCAATGAATTCCCAGAAGTTTTCAAATTTACTAACATAATTTTAATCTCTGTGGCTCAGCCTAGGTTTGTAACAGTAGAAAAGTACAACGTGGACCTTCTTATCACTGGCCAGTAGGTCTTCAAGAGCCAGCTCCTTCAGGCTCCAAGCAGACCCTGAACTCGGGTAAATCACCAATGTCCTGAGATGGGAAGGTGCGGCTCGATCCCACTCACTCACTTGAAGCCTTTGCTTTGCTGGGGATCATCCAGGCTACTGACTTCTCTTTTTCCCTGGTTTCTTCTCTTTTCCCAGACAAGTTGCACTGCTGATCAGCACCTGAACCAGGTGGTGAAAAGAAGGAGCTAGAGATGATGAAACAAACATCAGCTTGGTAATTACTTCTTAAGCCTGATGAAAATAGAGTTGACCGGTTGCAGCTGAAATGTAGTAAAGACTGTGGATAATCATCCTTTATCTCCTCCTGGTCTCATAAGCACTGATACTTGAGAGGTCAATGGAAGATTATGCAATGCTCTAAATTTATCACATATTCATGTTAGGAAGAGTTTAATGCATTTTTCTCTGTATAATGTGTAACCAGAAATAATTATAACAGTGAAGATTTATTGAAAGATTATATGTCAGGTATGATCTTAAATGCTTTAGGTACATGATTTCATTAAATTCTCTCTACAATCCTGGGTGGTAGATACTTTTATTATCTCTGTTTCATAGACAAGAAAACTGAGACATGAAGGGGCTTCCTGACTCACCAAGTGTGCATACCTACTCGGCGGCGAGGCAGTGCTCAGAGGCAGAGCTCAGGAATTGAACCTTTGCACTCTTCATCCTCCCTACAACAGGAGCAAATTCTAAATGTTCATTTCTAAAGAAAATAGGGTGCACATTTTTCTTTTTTTTTTTTGAGAAAGTGAATGAATCTGTGAAGTCCTTCTTGCCTCCATATCATTAGAATAGAATGAAGTATCTAGCCAGGAGTCAAGAATTCCATTATATGTTGCTGACTCAGCCACTAAAGCAATTCTCCCTGGACAGTCTTCACCAAATGACTGGGCAATAAAATGTCATGGAATTTAGACCACCCATATACCCCCAGCCCACAATAAGGGGAGAAGAAAGCTACCAGCAAATGAAAATGGAAGCAGAGGGAAGAAACCATAGCATCACCCTTGTCCTCCATCCGGAGGCAGAATAGGTGCTGCTTGTGCCATCGCTGTTGAATTAGTTTATGAAGGACACCTCCTTTGAGGTGAAGGTTAGCAACTGTGGGCTGCCGTCACGTGTTGTACTAAATCCTCTTCTGCCCTTTCTGTTCTATAACTTAACAAATGGTAAACACTCCTCTAGCAAGTGCCAAAGAAGGGAGCAACAACTACCGAGCAGGCATCTCAGGTCACCTGGGGACACAGCAATAGCTGTGCCTAATGATAATATCAGAAAGCCCAATTAAATTCCAGAGAGTTCCCTTGAGCAATCACTGACAGGGCATTGACTTCTGTATGGCCTCAGCAATGCAGAGCACCTGCAAAAGGGCTCATTAGCTCCAGGAAGCCTCTTTCACTGTTCAACTGCACCTCCAGCTCAGAAACATGAAACTCTTGGCAGGTAGCTCTGTCAGCAGCTCAGGGGAATCTTTCCTTTGGTTTCAGTTCATAATGTTTGGCAACCTCTGCAGAACATTATAAAGCTAAAAATCCACGGTAAGAAGCAGCCAACTCACCCGTTCATAATCGTTCCAGGCATGCACACTATTTATTGTTGTCCTGTTCTAAGCATTGCAAAGCACTTTTGAGAATGTGTCTCTCTACTCAAACAGATTTTTTTGGTGGTGTTTTTCCTCTTCAGAGATTGCCCTTTTGTGTGTTTGGTTTCGTAATACCCCAAAATAATGTATCACACTTACTGTCACTATTTGTTTTGGCACATTTGATTTGCCCTGCAGAGACGTTTTATGATATATTTTGCTAGATATATAAATTAATTCCATTCATAGTGAGTGACTACAGAGATGGCTGCAAAGCAAACTTTCAATCACACAAGTGTCTCTTTCTGTTATTTAATAAGTCTTTATCACCCACAATGTGCCTGGCACTCTTTTAGGTCCTGAAAATAGAGCAACAAAGAAGAGGCAAGAGCTGCCTCCCCAAATCTTCATTAAAAAATGAATAAAATATATAACAATGAAGAGGATAAAGATCCCATTGAGATGAACAAATCAGGGAAGTACAATAGGAACTAGAGCAGAGGGATGGGCTTGCAGTTTTGAACAGAAGTGGGCAGGGAAGGCCTTACCAAAGTGACTCTTAGCAAAGACCTGAAGGGGTCGAGGGAGACAGCCTTGCAGTCACCTGGCCAATGGCGAGGAGAGTGGCTGAGCGAAGAGAAGCCTGAGTGTAGGGATTTGCATCCAGGCGGATTCCTTTTGATCCTGGTGTTGCAAAGGGACACAGCTGTATAGTGACTGGCCTTTCTTCTGACTAAAACCTATACAATTAACTAACTGGTTTGGGTGAATAAAATATTGTGAAGAACTCATTTAGTCTTAAATGGCCATGTTTGTATAAACAGATCTGACTGTTTTATTGTAAAAAGTTGCATTCAGAGAAGATAAAATATATTTTATCAAATAGTTGATTTAACTATGTTTCTTTTTGGAGCAATTATTTTTATGATAAGTAACATAAAAGGTTACTCATACAGAGAAAAATTCAAGAAGGTATGAGGCACTGATCAGATAAATTCAGGTAAAAGTCTTCCTTCGACGGCAAACAATTCTGACTTGATTTTCTAGCTTTTATCGGTTAAATACATCTAATAATTTGAAAGCATTTCATTTTGTAAGCCTGAAATGATCCACATTTCTGACTCTGCTGTTATTAATCGAGAATATACCTCAATACTTTTGTGTGTACGTGAAAGCAAAAATTCTGGTCATCCCTTTCATATCTCAATAACCTCACTGGGAAATTCTTCCATGATTATGCAATCATTATCCTCCTCTCAAATATGAGAAGCTGTAGGTGAGGGAAAGGGTAAGAAAGCAAGGATGCTGTAACCCTTTAGCAGGTTTTGCTCAATGATGACAGTGCCAAAAGCCCAGAGGGAGTAGCTGAGCATCCCCCAAGTCTATCCTATGCATTCAGAGAGGGGACCCCACTCTGCTCTGGGCCTGTAATGGGCACATCACACTCCCAGATTCTTTCAACATCAGTATAGTTTCTGCATTCAGCAAGCGTTTAGAAAACTTCTCAAAGTGGACATAATGATTAATTCAGTCTTCAGAGGTCCAAAGTCTGGTTCTATTATTTTGAGTAAGTGACAGCACAAGGAAAGCCAAATGAATGAGCTCCAGGAATTCTGGCAGTGCCCGGAAGGTTCCAGATTGGGCTCTGCACTCGGATCAGGACTGACCGTGGAGGTGCTGCCTCTGCAGAAGCATCTGGTTGTTTAAAGCCACAGAGGTGGGGACCCTTCAAGCATTTTAAACCTCTGATTTTAACATTGCCGGGTTCCACCTCAGAATTTGTCTTCTTTTCATTTTCATAGCTTTTAAAAGCACATTTGGCATTTGTTCTTGGTTTAGGACAATAACACTGAAATCTTTGTTTGTGGAGACTTTAGGAATCTGTCAGGATTTTCAGGGTCTTCATGCTCTCCACTGATTTTACATTTTTTCTTTGTTTTCGTGTGTTTGTTTGCTTTTAATTCAAACTGCATTGTGTGGCTTGTCAGCTAAATGGGTTATCTCTATCTAGTGTGTTGTTCTTAATGACTCTCTGTGGCATACTTTCCATTTCTCACTCCCTGATTACCAGAAGCTACTAACAGTAGAACTCTGAACAAATGAGCCACTATTTCCCAGAGACCGTTTCTGCCAGCATTTGATTATTTTTGTATTGTGTGAGGTGGTTGCCTAGGAAGTTTTTATTTTCTGTAACGACACTTTCTATGCTTTCTTGATTTCATAGATGGTAAGAAAACGCAGTTTTGGCTTATATGTAGAAAAATTATCTTTAAAATCCCCAGTTATATAGCATATAATTTGTTGTAAAATTCTTGTTGTGAATCACAGAAGAGTCTTTTAATGGAACTAATCACAGGTGCTTTAATGTAAAGCTTATATTAAAGAGATTTTTTATGAGCTAAGTACTGTGTCCTGGGCTCCATTTAAGTTCAGTGGGTGAACCAATTATAATGATATGATTTGAGTCTGCTGAAAACAATTTTCCCAGCCTGTATCTTCATTTAGAAAAGCTTCTAACAATGGACAATGACTCTTAACCTGTGGAAAGATATTTGGCTGGATCCTATGAAACAGCCATTTTTGCAAGTCTGAAATGACAAAATATATCAGCAACTTCATAGGGTTAAAATAGTATACTAAAAATGACAGGAGAAATTAAGAAGAAAAAATACAATAACCTAGACTCATGCAAAGACCTGGAGAAGTGGAAGAGAAGGGATGTGTAAGAATAAAATAGGACAGTTCAGCAACCAGGGGCCAATCTCCTTTCTGAGTGCTCTTTTGCCTTTGTTCAAAATTTAATAATGTCTTGCTTTTGTGGAATATTTTTTATTTTATTTTATTTTATTTTATTTTATTTTATTTTATTTTATTTTATTTTATTTTATTTATTTGAGCAGGGTCTGACTCTGTTGTCAAGGTTGGAATGCAGTGGTGCAATTTTGGCTCACTGCAGCCTCAACTTTCTGGGCGCAAGTAATCCTCCCACCTCAGCCTCCTGAGTAGCTGGGACTACAGATGTGACACCATGCCCAGCTATTTTTTTTATTTTTAGCAGAGACAGGGTAAGGTTATATTGCCCATGCTGGTCTCAAACTCTTGGGCTCAAGCAATCCACCTGCCTCAGCCTCCCAAAGTGCTAAGATTACAGGCGTGAGCCACCACTCTGGCCGAGCATTTATAATGAGCTAGGCACTATGCTAAGTGCTCTCTCTCTATAGCCTATATATGCTGTCTAAAGAGATGTTATTCATACAATCAATTTCCATGAGGTATTTTAATCATTTTCCTGGATAAGTGAATTGAGGTTTCCAGAGTTGAAATCACTTTTCCAAGTCCAGGCAACATTCAAATCTAGTTTTGTCTGATTCTAAAATTTCTGCCCTGAATCACGATGCCAATTCATCTTGTAAACAGGAAGCAGGAGAAAGCCTTGGTGCTCTACTCTTAGTATTAATATCAAGAGAGAATCTGTACCAAAGAGCAAATTCAACAGTGCTTCTCTTTTTTTGTTTTCTTAAAGGTTTTGCCTCCTTCTTTATACATCAGTGCTTTAAACAACCAGGTGTTAGAGTCATCCGATTTTTAAATGAAATCATTCCATTTCCTGTTATACCTCAAAGCTTAGATTCTGTTTTATTTACAGACTCTTAGTTATAAAGGCCGTACTTTCTTTTTCTACCAGGGATGCATCAAAGGTAGAAAATGGCTCAGCTGCAAGTGCCATGCATGGGTAAGATGGAGCATGAAGATTCTAAGGGAATAGAATTTTCCCCCCCATTTTCTTCATGGGGTTGAGAAAATGTCTTATTGCCTCCTTCCAGTGTCCAGATGCATTAGGCACATTTTAGGAGATGGCGAATGATGAACTCTGCCAAATCATCAGGTTTCCTCTTCCAGCTTTTACCTGATTCATATTTTATCAAATAAATAAAAATACAGATATATTATAAGAAGAGAAACAGTGGGTAAACAAAAGAGAAAATGTTTTAAAAAATATTTGTAGGTTTTTGAACAAATCTATAGGTGGTTTCCAAATGTAACTTCAGTTGTGAAGGGTGAGATTCAGAATCTTGACAGATATGAAAATGTTTTCAACCCCACAACACACACCACTCCTTCATGTTTCTAAACCTGCTCTTTACCTTGGACATTTTATATTTGGGAGCTTAAGACGGTGAAAAACAAAAATCTCTTTCCAGCCATTTCTTCTAGAACAAATCTAGTGAAGCAGATGCAATGCAAGGTGGAGACACTGGGAACTGGCTGGGCTGCCAGGTGAATTCCAGTATGGACCCAGCACCACCACAGAAACTAGGAATTTCCCTAGAAGCATTTAAGAGAACTAGCTCTACTTTTCCAGGAGGTTAGTTTATTGATTCATTGTCTACTTTAGGTCAGGCAGTTTGCCAAGAGCTATGGATACACAGATGATTGTGACATAATTCCTACCCCTCAAGGAGAAATGAGAATGAGATTCAGACAAGTGAGCTGTCAATGATGCAGTTCTAGATAAGGGCTGTCATGGGATGAGGGGAGCGTGGGGTGCTCTGCTTCCCCAAAGGGAGTCAGAGGAAGTGTCTGCTGCAGGCATGAAAATTAGGGCTCTGTCTATGCTGGAAACTTAGCCCTAGTAGGGGCTGGTATTTCTCAGTTGTCCTTGCCTACTAGGTGAAAATTGATTTAGCTAGGGCACAGTGCTTCTGGCCCTAATGAGGTACTTCTCTTTGTGGACAATATTTTTCTGATTGATAAAATAAATGCATCTTCCTCAATTGACATCAGGCAAATGTGAAGAGAGGTGACACAGTGTGATGGGCCACAGAGAGGGAGAAATGAGTACATCTCTGTATGTACAAATGCTTTTTCATCTGTATGTTGTTATCCATACAAAAATAGCAATTCACAAGACCTGTTGTAATAAAGGAATTACAGGGCATCAAAGAAAAGACGGTGTTTTCCGGGCTTGTTTAAGAATCGGCCGGGCGCGGTGGCTCAAGCCTGTAATCCCAGCACTTTGGGAGGCCGAGACGGGTGGATCACGAGGTCAGGAGATCGAGACCATCCTGGCTAACACGGTGAAACCCCGTCTCTACTAAAAATACAAAACACTAGCCGGGCGAGGTGGTGGGCGCCTGTAGTCCCAGCTACTCAGGAGGCTGAGGCAGGAGAATGGCTTGAACATGGGAGGCGGAGCTTGCAGTGAGCTGAGATCTGGCCACTGCACTCCAGCTCGGGTGACAGAGCAAGACTCCGTCTCAAAAAAAAAAAAAAAAAAAAAAAAAAAGAATTGATGCTCATCTCTACCATCCAGGAATAAAATCCATCAGGCTTTTATTCTATTTCTCAGTGCCTAATGGACTACGTGAAACTCAATTTCTGTACAGCAATTTGGCCATAAGAAGTACTTAGCAAACAATTAACATCAGCAGCCAACAACTAGAGTTGGTTAAATATCTACCGGCCCCGGGCAATCCTCATGAATGAGTGATATGTCATCTTAAAAGGAATCAATTCCCACCCTCTTGGTTCATGTTTCTTAAAATGGGATCCAAGGATCAGCTGTATCAGAACCATAGAGGGTACTTGTTACAAATACAGATTCTAAGATCGCTCTTCCAGATCTTGATTCAGAATCTCTTTGAGTAGTGAATCTATACAAGATTTTTTTTTTTTTTCCATCTCACTCTGTTGCCCAGGCTGGAGTGCAGTGGCCTGATCTCAGCTCACTGCAATCTTTGCCTCCTAGATTCAAGTGATCCTCCTGTATCAGCCTCCTGAGTAGCTGGGATTACAGGCATGCACCACCATGCCCAGCTAATTTTTGTATTTTTAGTAGAGACGGGGTTTTGCCATGTTGGCGAGGCTGGTCTCAAACCCCTGACCTCAGGTGGTCCACCCGCCTCGACCTCTCAATGTCCTAGGATTACAGGCGTGAGCCACCGTGCCTGGACCTATATATGCATTTTTAAAAATAAATTTCTCAATGATTTTTATGCATGCCACGGTTTGAGGAACACTATGATGGCAATTTACAATCTTGGAATACAATCTGGAACAGACATACATATAAAGCAAGAATGTACAGAGGGAAATATGGAGAACACATTTAATCAATGGTAATAAATGTAGATTGAAAGAGAAGGAATAATACTCATGACATTGCAGGCCAGAAACCATTAAAACACAATTAGATTTTTCTTGCTAAAAAGCACCAACCGCAGAGATGCTAATTGCTGACTAGTCCTAGACCCAGGAGCTTTAGATTAATTTTCTAGTGGGCTTCCCTGGCTCTTGTACTATGTATATATTGCTAGGGGTAAGTTGAGGGACTATTTCAAAAGACCAGTGGCACCTTGGCATAAATATACATTTCAGACCAGGGCAAATTTTACTCTACGATAATAGCTAGGATCTGGGATGAGGGGGTATCCTGTCTCAACCAGGAAGAATTGCACAAATTTTATCAGCAGTTTTACGGGGAATTTTCTCAATTGTCCAAACCTGGATTAATGGACTTGCAGATTTAGAATCCCACCTCTCCTGGGCCACTATTCATCTCATCACTGATGCGGATGTTTCTCTTCCTCACAGCCCCTTCCCTCTT
This sequence comes from Piliocolobus tephrosceles, assembly GCF_002776525.5. NCBI lineage: Eukaryota > Metazoa > Chordata > Mammalia > Primates > Cercopithecidae > Piliocolobus > Piliocolobus tephrosceles. Next base: position 93,302,784 of record NC_045436.1, read on the forward strand.
CCCAGGGTTTAAGGACCATATGTTCCTAGAAGTCCCTGCTTTTAAACAAGTAACTGTAGGTTATAATCCACAGTGGCTAAAGCTAATCTGATGAATGAGATAATTGAAAGACAAAAAACAGAGGGCTCAAAAGTCTGCATCCAGTTCTTAGATGTTCACATTGTACAGAGAAAACAGAGAGAGTGATGGGGAAAGGGTAAAAAAGAGGAGAGGAGAGAGAGAATTATGCAAATATGAAAAGAAAGCAGATGGTGGGACTGGAAACCTCAGGTGGCAGTATCATTTTTAAAAGGTCAAACTTGGAAAGGGAGACATTGTAACCAGTGATTTAGAATCACATTGCCTCTTTTCCTTCTTGTTTATGGGTTGAAATGATGTGATCTTATTCGGCAATAAGGTCTTTGCCAGTGATCAAAATTAAGACGAGGTCATTAGGATAGGCCTTAATCTGACTGGCGTCCTTATTAAAAGAGGGAAATTTGGGCACAGAAATAGACATGAATAAAGGAAAGACACGTAAAGACACAGGGAGAAGGCCATCTACAGCCAACGAGTTCCCGAGGCTGCTGGGAACTAGGAGAGATCTCACAGAGCTCAGAAGCCAATCCTTCCAGGACCTTGATTTTTGCACTTCTAGCCACTCTAGAACTGTGAGACGATACACTTTTCTTGTTTAAGGCATCCAATTTCTGGTACTTTGTTATGGCAGCCCAAGGAAAAAATACATTTCTTGAAAATTATATTTAAGAATTAAGGCCGGGCGCGGTGGCTCAAGCCTGTAATCCCAGCACTTTGGGAGGCCGAGACGGGTGGATCACGAGGTCAGGAGAT
>NC_045436.1:93304014-93361806 GCF_002776525.5 Piliocolobus tephrosceles
AAAAAAAAAAAAAAAAAAAAAAAGAATTAAAAAGAACAAATCAGAATGCTATCAAGATAGAAAACTTTGTTTTGTATGACTGAATTTTCTAAGCAAGTTTGTTTTTCTAAATGAATTGATAGAAAGTAAGAGTGGGCATATAAATGTGATAGACCGGGTTACAACTCAAAAAGTTGAAGTCAAATTTTCTGATAAACAATGAAAATAAAAATATGATTAACATATGTTAAATAATAGGGACAAAATACAAAAACCCTGGGTCTTGTCATTCTCAGGCAGCTTGGTGGGGACCGATGGAGCTGAGGACTCTTACAAACTGGCACAACTTCCTCTTTTTCATTTGAGGAAACTGAGACCCAGAACAATTAAATTACTTGGCCAAAAAATAGCTTTTAGCTTAGGAAGCAATTACATCAGCTATATGAACAGAAGCTTGACTGACCAGAACTTATTCAATATACTTTATTACACAACGTAATTGACTCAGAGACAGGCAACTTTGTCGCCAATATGGTTTCCAAATCAGCCTAGGAGGCAAGGGCATTATATTTCTTCTGTGAGACTTTCAGATACAGTGAACAGCTGCATGCCATGTTTACTCACCTGAAGGGGGTAGGGTGATGATTATTCCACCCTCATTACATTTGGGTTTTTTTGTTTGTTTTTAATTTTTTATTTCTGTAGGTTGTTGAGGAACAGGTGGCGTTTGGTTACATGAGTAAATTCTGTACTGGTGATTTGTGAGATTTTGGTGCACCCATCACCCGAGTAGTATACACTGCACACAGTTTGTAGTCTCTTACCCCTCAATTCCTTTCCACCCTTTCCCCATGAGTCCTCAAAGTCCATTGTGTCATTCTTAGGCTTTTGTATCCTCATAGCTTAGCTCCCACTTATAAGTGAGAACATATGATGTTTGGTTTTCCATTCCTGAGTTTACTTCACTTAGAATAATAGTCTCCAATCTCATCCAAGTTGCTGCAAATGCCATTAATTCACTTTTATGGCTGAGTAGTATTCCATTACATATGTACCATAGTTTCTTTATCCACTCATTGATTTGATGGGCATTTGGGTTGGTTCCACGTTTTTGCACTTGCAAATTGTGCTGCTATAAACATGTGTGTGAAGTATCTCTGTCATATAATGACTTCTTTCCCTCTGCGTAGATACCTAGTAGTGGGATTGCTGGATCAAATGCTAGTTTTACTCTTATTTCTTTAAGGAATCTCCACACTGTTTTCCATAGTGGTTATACTAGTTTACATTCCCACCAGCAGTGTAGAAGTGTTCCCTGTTCATCACATCCACGCCAACATCTATTATTTTTTGATTTTTTGATTACAGCCATTCTTGCAGGAGTAAGGTGATATCACATTGTGGTTTTGATTTACATTTCCCTGATCACTAGTGTTGTCAAGTATTTTTTCATGATTATTGGCCATTTGTATATCTTCTTTTGAGTATTGTCTATTCATGTCCTTAGCCTACTTTTTGATAGGATTGTTTTTTCTTGCTAATTTGTTTGAGTTCATTGTAGATTCTGGATATTAGTCCTTTGTCAGATGTATAGATTGTGAAGACTTTTTCCCACTCTGTGGGTTGTCTGTTTACTCTGCTGACTGTTCTTTTTGCTATGCAAAAGCTTTTAGTTTAATGAAATTCCAACTATTTACCTTGTTTTTATTGCATTTGCTTTTGGGTTCTTGGTCATGAAATCTTTGCCTAAGCCAATGTCTAGAAGGGTTTTGCCAATGTTATCTTCTAAAAATTTTATAGCTTCAGGTCTTAGATTTAAGTCCTTGATCCATCTTTAGTTGATTTTTGTATAAGGTGAGAGATGATGATCCAGTTTCATTCTCCTACATGTGGCTTGCCAATTATCCCAGCACCATATATTGAATATGGTGTCCTTTCCCTACTTTATGCTTGTATTTGCTTTGTGGAGATGAGTTGGCTTTAAGTATTTGGCTTTATTTCTGGGTTTTCTAATCTGTTCCATTGGTCTATGTGCCTATTTTTATACCAGTACCATGCTGTTTTGGTGACTATGGCCTTATAGTATAGTTTGAAATCAGGTAATGTGACATTTCCAGATTTGTTCTCTTTGCTTAGTTTTGTTTTTGCTATGTGCGCTCTTTTTTGGCTCCATATAAATTTTAGAATTGTTTCTTCTAATTCTGTGAAGAATGATGGTTGTATTTTGGTGGGAATTGCATTGAATTTGTAGATTGCTTTTGGCTGTGTGGACATTTTCACAATATTGATTCTACCAATCCATGAGCATGGGATGTGTTTTCATTTGTTGGTATTGTCTATGATTTCTTTCAGCACAGTTTTGTAGTTTTTCTTGTACAGGTCTTTCACCTCCTTGGTTAGGTATAGTCCTAAATATTTTATTTTATTTTTGCAGCTATTGTAAAAGGGGTTGAGTTTTTGATTTGATTCTCAGCTTGGTTGCTGTTGGTATATCAAAGAGTTACTGATTTGTGTACATTAATTTTCTATCCCAAACCTTTGCTGAATTCTTTATCAGTTCTAGGAGCTTTCTGAAGGAGTATTTAGGGTTTTCTAGGTAAACAGTCACATCATCAGCAAACAGTCACAGCTTGACTTCCTTTTTACCAATTCAGATGCCCTTTATTTCTTTCTCTTGTCCAATTGCTCTGGCTAGAACTTCCAGTACTATGTTGAAGAGAACTGGTAAGAGTGAACATCCTTGTCTTGTCCCAGTTCTCAGAGGGAAAGCTTTCAACTTTTCCTCATTCAGTATTATGTTGGATGTGGTTGTTGCATAGATGGCTTTTATTACATTGAGGTATGTCCCCTGTATGCCGATTTTGATGAGAATTTTAATCACAAAGCGATGCTGAATTTTGTCAAATGCTTTTTCTGCATTTATTGAGATGATCATGTGATTTTTGTTTTTAATGCTGTTTATATGGTGTATCACATTTATTGACTTGCATATATTAAGCCATCCCTGCATCTCTGGTATGAAACCCACTTGATCCTGGTGGATTATCTTTATGATATGTTGTTGGATTCAGTTAGCTAGTATTTTGTTAAGGATGTTTGCATCTATGTTCATAAAGGATATTGGTCTGTAGTTTTTTTGTTGTTGTTGTACCCAAGTGATGTTCTTTTTGCATTGAATTTCCCAGATGTTCTTTGAGCTTCTTGTATTTGAGTGTCTATGTCTCTAGCAAGGCGGGGGAAGCTTTCCTCGATTATTCCCCCAAATACGTTTTCCAAACTTACAGATTGCTCTTCTTTCTCAGGGATGCTGATTATTCTTAGGTTTGGTCATGTAACAATCCCAGACTTCTTGTAGGGTTTGTTCATATTTTCTTATTCTTTTTTCTTTGTAATTGTTGGATTGGATTAATTTGAAAACTTTGTCTTAGAGATCCAAAGTTCTTTCTACTGTTTGTTTGATTCCATTGTTGAGACTTTACAGGGCATTTTGCATTTCCATAAGCATGTCCATGTTTTCTGAAGTTTTGATTGTTTTTTATTTATGCTATTTATTTAATTGAAAATTTATCCCCTTGTTTCTTGTATCATTTTTTCACTTCCTTAAATTGGGCTTCACCTTCCTCTGGTGCCTCCCTGATTAGCTTAATAACTAACCTCCTGAATTCTTTTTCAGGTTATAGCAGGGATTTCTTCTTGGTTTGGATCCATCACTGGTGAATTAGTGTGATTTTTCAGGAGTGTTAAAGAACCTTTTGTCATATTACCAGAGTTGGTTTTCTGGTTTATTCTCATTTGGGTAGGCTGTGTCAGAGGGAAAGTCTAGGACTCAAGGCTGTTGTTCAGATTCTTTTGTCCCATGGGATGTTCCCTTGATGCAGTACTCTCCCCCTTTTCCTAGGGATGTGGCTTCCTGAGAGTTGAGCTATAGTGATTGTTATCTCTCTTCTGGATCCAGCCACCCAGCAGTGCAGCAGACTCCAGGCTGGTACTGGGGTTTGTCTGTACAGAGTTCTGTGATGTGAACTGTCTATGGGTCTCTCAACTATGGATACCAGCACAGTATTTAGGGTGTCTTCTGGGTCCTGCAGGAGCAATCTGCTTCCTTCAGAGAGTCTGTGGGTTCTCTTGGCTTTCCTGATTTATTTCTGCAGTTGTTCTGGAGCAAAAGATCACAATGTGAACCTCCACATAGTGTTCTGGCCATCCAAGCAGGAGCTGCAATCTACTCCTGCCTCCCATCCGCCATGATCTCTCTCGCATTTGCTTTATTATATGGTTTGAAGGTGGCATTTAAGATAATCAAGTAATGTCTACTGAACCTGAAATAAATAAATAAATAAATGCCTGTCTGCCCTCTCTCTATTTCTTCCCTCCTCTGTCTTATTTTTCTCCCCCTCTCCTTCCTTCCTCTCTCTCTCTTATCATTAGGTGATAAAGCAGGATCTGTTTCAGACTCAATTAAAAATCATGAAAAAGATTTTTAAGATCTCAGGCTGGACAGCTCATGCAGCAAGGAAAAATAGGAAGGCTTCAATGCTGTAAGTAGAAGTGAACTGCATTTACTGAGGCCTCTGTGTTCAGAAATACTTTTTGAATGTAGTTGCAAGATATAAGAATCTTATAATTTGATGGACAGTGGCTTCATATCTGAACTGTGTCAATATTTATAAACTGTACTGCCACATCATTGAGCATTTTTTCTGATAAAGGCTTTTAACTGTCAGATATTACCTTGATCTGTCACTTGACTTCAATTTTTAGTAGCTATGCTATGAAATGTGGATTTCAGGTATACCATCTCACTAATCATGGCATTCACTGATAACTACATACATAAACATATAACTAGAACAGGGATCTGTATCTTTATGAATGATAAAGATTGTCTATTGCAGCCTGGGCAACAAAGTAAGACTGTATCGCTCCAAAAAAAATTAATCAGTATGGTGGCATGTGCCTATAGTTCCAGCTACTTGGGAGGCTGAGGTGGGAGGATGGCCTGAGCTCAGGAGGTCAAGACTGCAGTGAGGTATGTTTGTACCACTGCACTCCAGCCTGAATGAAGGAGTGAGACCCTGTCTCAAAAAAAAAAGAGAAAAAGATTATCAATTGATATAAAAAAATATCATAGCTCCTCTCTGACAATAACTTTTTAAAAAAACTTTTTACTTTGGAAACAGTTTTAGATATGAAAACTACAAAGTCTGGAGTGAAAATACACTGGATGGGATTAATAGCACATTAGATACTACAGAAAAAATGATAAATGAACTTATTGAAACTACACAAAATAAAGCCCAGAGAAAAAACTGAATAGGTATTGAGCAGTACATCAGTGTGCTGTGAGCAATTTAAATGGCCTACTAAACATGTAATGAGAATCCCTATACGAGGCATAAAAAGGAGAAAGTTTAAAATTATTTGAAGATATTATTGCCAAATTTTTTTCAAATTTGTTGAGAAGTATAACCCACAAATTCAGAAACTCATGAACTCCAAGCACAAGAAACAGAAATATATGAAGATGCATCATAATCAAGTTATTAAGAACCAAGCCAGGCATGAGGGCTTGTACCTGTAGTCCCAGGTACTCAGGAGTTTGAGGCGGGAAGATTGCTTGTTCCCAGGAGTTCTGGACTGTAGTGTACTATGCCAATCAAGTGTTCACACTAACTTCAGTATTAGTATGGTGACCTCCCAGGAGCAGGGGACCACCAGGTTGCCTAAGGAGGAGTGGACCAGCCCAGGTCAAAAATGGAGAAGATCAAACCTCTGTTCTTGTCAGTAATGGAATCACCCCTGTGCATAGCCACTCACTCTAGCCTGGGCAACATAGCAGGACCCTGTCTCAAAAAGAAGAAAAAACCAAAACCAAAAAAAACACAAAACAAAACAAAAAAAAGGATAAAGAAAAAAACATTAAAAGTATCCAAAGTGGTGGGAAAAATACATTATATATACAAGAATAAAGAAAAAATGGCAGCAGATTCGGAAATAATCCATGCCAGATGACATTCAATCAGCAAAGAATTGAAGAATACTATACTTACTTGGCAGGGGAGATACCATGATCACGAAGATAGTTTTCCCAGGGCAAGTCTTATCCATTGCACTCTGGATGTGCTGACCCCTGTGATTTTGCCAAATGTGGGAAACTCAACTGCATAATTTGTGGTAGTAGGGGATTTTGTTTGCACTGTCCCCTGGGGGGGAAAAAAAGAACACTAGAAATGGTAAATAAGAGAGTAAAAATGAAATACACTTTTTCTTATTTTGAGACTCTTTAAAAAATAATTGGCTGTTTAAAATAGATTGTTTCATAATAGTATATAATGGAATTCATAGGGGTTGTTGAAATAAAATGCATAACGGCAATAGGACAAAGGTTGATGGGTGGTAGCATTGGAGGCAGTGGTGAAAGAAAGTTTACTGTACCTGAAGTGGTATAATATTACTAGGAGGTAGACTATGATAAGCTAAAGATAAATACTATAAATCTAAGATATAGATATGTATCTAAAGATACATACCATAGATATATACTATATACTATAAAGATATATACTATAAATTCTAAAGTAACTGCTAAAGATAAATATTATAAGTGCTAAAGTAACTACTTAAAAAACAAAATAAAAAGTTATAGTGAATAAACCCACTAAGAAGATATGATGGATGCTTAAAAAATAATAATCCAAAAGACATCAGGAAAAAGAAGGGAACAAAAACAAAAGAAACAAGTAGAAAACTAATAGCAAAATTGTCCATTTAAACTCAGTCATGTCGATGATTACATTAAATGTAAATGGCTTAACCACCTCCAACCAAAAGGCAGAGATTGTATAAAAAAGCAACCCAACAATAAGCTATCTATAAAAAATTTCCTTTATAAAGATACAAATAGAGTAAAATAATGAAAAAAAGATGCTAATAATATTTAAAAGTTAATAAAAATAAAAAATAAAAATAAGATTTCTTATATTAATACAAGACTATGTAGATTTCAGAACAAAAAATATTAGGGTGGATTTTAAAATGTTATTTCATTATGACAAGGGCTCAACTCATCAAAGAACATAACAATTCTTAAGGTTTATGAACCTAGTATCAGAGATTCAAATTTTTTGAAGCAAAAATTGGTAGAACTCAAAAAAGAAACAGATAAAATTCATCTAAATTTTAGGTTTGGCAAATAGTCTAATGTCATTAACACAATAAAGAAGATATTATAAAATACATGCTTATGAATATTTTATAATTCTTCCAGGTACCTCAAAGACTGTGAAATATACATCATTAGAGATAAAGAAAGAGATCCAGTGTGCATACAAAGTGAAAAACTAGAATTATTTATGTTGCTCATTCATTTATTCATCTATATATTAATTAAAAAAATATTTACCACACTTTATTTTCTTCTGGGGTAAAGTTTGCTGTCAAAAATCTAATGACAATCTGATTTTACTTCCTTTATAAGTGATTTGGTCTTTTGGCTACATTACTGCAGACTTTTTGTCTTTCCATAAAGTATGGTAATTTGATCATACTATTTCTCAGCAATAGCAATTGTAGGTTGATTTTTCTGAGTTTATAATATGCTTTTATACTATTTTATACTCTCTCTTTTTAAAAATATTTCAAAAAAATTTTTTGAATTATGAATTTTAATTATTTTCTTCTGTTTTGTTTTTCTTCTATAAATATCTTCTATTTATGTGTCACTTTCAAGTATTTTAAAATTCTCTATTTCTTTTTATAATTTCCTCGTTATTTAAAAATTTTTCTCTTTTCATTTGTAATTCTTAAGGCATTATCTATTGCATGTATTCTCTCTGTGGTGTAAAAAAGACTACATTAGAAGTTTTAGTCCTTGTTTCCAAATCTATTTGTTATTTTATTTCTAATTCCTTCCTTAGTTCTATCACCATATCTCTAAGTGTTTCTCATTCTTATTTATGTTGTTTTTCATAATTCTATTTTTTCTATCATTTTAGCTAATCTTAAAATATTAGATGTCATTTTTATCTTTTTTGTTGGCATGTTTCTTTTTGACATGCTGTAGTTTTATTAGGAATATTATTCTACTTCTTATTTTCTCTTCCTTTCCTAGAATAACTTTGTATGCAATTCAATTACAATGAATTTCTGTTGTTTATTTTTATGTAAAGTTAATTTTCTGTAACTATAAGGATAAGGTGGGCCAGGATAGCTTTTATAGATTCACAACTTCAGAGTTTATTATTTGTTCAACTATAAGGTGCTGTACTCTCAGAAACCTTCTGGCTCTTTTTCTCCTGTCAGCTTTTATTTGAGGCTTTTTTTTTTTTTTTTTTTTTTTTTCTGTGTCCCTATTATCCCTGTCCTGTTTCTGTGGGCTTTTGTTCCAGAAGGGGCCCTTGGCTGGTTTGTTTCAAGAGTCCACAGACTCAGGCAAGATTTGCCTAAGAACTAGATGGTGCCAAAGACCCTTTCATTTTCTGCTACTTTTCTCAAAATTGTCCCACTGTGAGAATTCCAGTGGCTGCCTCTTGGAGATTTAGGGTTCTTCTGGTCTCAGGTCCATCATAGGCCCAATTGTTTTCCTCTGCTTTCTTCAACACAGATGTTTATACTACAAGAATTTAGAACTGGAAAATGTTCAGCCCCAGCAGATCTTAATTTTGGTTTGTAGGCAATTAAGTTTGCCTGATTTTGTCAGTCATGGATATTTTCTGTGTTTTAAGTTATGCAAGCCTAGTCATAATGTCTGGGGTGTGTGTGTGTGCGTGTGTGTGTGTGTGTATGTATGTATGTATATAAAACACATATATATGCACAATAAAAATACATATATATATTGTTATTGTGTATATATATGTGTTTTTATTTTTGGTGGATATATTGGGGGGAGATTAAAAATCTATGTTGCTTGGTCAAGCATGGTGGCTCACACCAGTAATCCTTGTACTCTGGGAGACTGAGGTGGGAGAATGGATTGAGCCCAGGAGTTCGAGACCAGCCTGGGAAATATAGGGAAATCTGGTCTTTACAAAAAATGTTTTAAAAAATTAGCTGGGCATGGTGGTTTGTCCCTGTGGTCCCAGCTACTCAGGAGACTGAGGAGGGAGGATTGGCTGAGACTGGAAGGTTAAGGCTGCAGTATGTCATGATCAGGTCACTGCATTCCAGCCTGGGTGACAGGACAGGGAGAGACCCTGTCTCAAAAAACAAACAAACAAACAAACAAACAAACAAACAGTTCACTGGCAGTTCCAAGATGGCTGAATAGGAATAGCTCCAGTCTACAGCTCCCAGCATGAGCGACGCAGAAGATGGGTAATTTCTGCATTTCCAAATGAGGTACCGGTTCATCTCACTGGGGCTTGTCGGACAGTGGGTGCAGGACAGTGGGTGCAGCACACCGAGCATGAGCTGAAGCAGGGTGAGGCATCACCTACCCGGGAAGCACAAGGGGTCAGGGAATTCCTTTTCCTAGCCAAGCAAAGCAGTGACAGACAGCACCTGGAAAATCGGGTCACTCCCACCCTAATACTGCTCTTTTCCAATGGTCTTAGCAAAAGGCACACCAGGAGATTATATCCCGTGCCTGGCTCAGAGGGTTCCACGCCCACGAAGCCTCGCTCATTGCTTGCATAGCAGTCTGAGATCGAACTACAAGGTGGCAGTGAGGCTGGGGGTGGGGCACCCACCATTGCTGAGGCTTGAGTAGGTAAACAAAGCTGCCAGGAAGCTCGAACTGGGTGAAGCCCACCGCAGCTCAAGGACGCCTGCCTGCCTCTGTAGACTCCACCTCTGGGGGCAGAGCATAGCTGAACAAAAGACAACAGAAACCTCTGCAGATTTAAATGTCCCTGTCTGACAGCTTTGAAGAGAGTAGTGGTTCTCCCAGCACAGAGCTTGAGATCTGAGAAGGGACAGGCTGCCTCCTCAAGTGGGTTCCTGACCCCCAAGTAGCCTAACTGAGAGGCACCCCTCAGTAGGGGCAGATTAACACTTCACATGGCAGGGTACCCCTCTGAGACGAAACTTCTAGAGGAACTATCAGGCAGCAACATTTTCTGTTCAGCAATATTCGCTATTCTGCTGCCTCTGCTGCTGATACCCAGGCAAACAGGGTCTGAAGTGGACCTCCAGCAAAGTCCAACAGACCTGCAGCTGAGGGTCCTGACCGTTAGAAGGAAAACTAACAAACGGAAAGGACATCCACACTGAAACCCCATCTGTACGTCACCATCATCAAAGACCAAAGGTAGATAAAACCACAAAGATGGGGAAAAAAACAGAGCAGAAAACCTGAAAATTCTAAAAATCAGAGCACCTCTCCTCCTCCAAAGGAATGCAGCTCATTACCAGCACCAGAACCAAGCCAGACGGAGAATGACTTTGATGAGTTGAGAGAAGAAGGCTTCAGACAATTAAACTTCTCCAAGCTGAAGCAGGAAGCCTGAACCATGGCAAAGAAGGTAAAAACCTTGAAGAAAGATTAGACGAATGGCTAACTAGAATAACCAATACAGAGAAGTCCTTAAAGGACCTGATGGCGATGAAAACCATGGCACGAGAACTACATGATGAATGCATAAGCTTCAGTAGCCAATTCAATCAACTAGAAGAAAGGGTATCAGAGATGGAAGATCAAATGAATGAAATGAAGAGAGAAGAGAAGTTTAGAGAAAAAAGAATAAAAAAAAAAAATGAACAAAGCCTCCAAGAAATGTGGGACTACATGAAAAGACCAAATCTACGTCTGATTGGTGTACCTGAAAGTGATGGGGAGAATGGAACCAAGTTGGAAAACACTCTTCAGGATATTACCCAGGAGAACTTCCCCAACCTAGCAAGGCAGGCCAACATTCAAATTCAGGAAATACAGAGAATGCCACAAAGATACTCCTTGAGAAGAGCAACTCCAAGACACATAATTGTCAGATTCACCAAAGTTGAAATGAAGGAAAATATGTTAAGGGCAGCCAAAGAGAAAGGTCGGGTTACCCACAAAGGGAAGCCCATCAGACTAACAGCAGACCTCTTGGCAGAGACTCTCCAAGCCAGAAGAGAGTGGGGGCCAATATTCAACATTCTTAAAGAAAAGAATTTTCAACCCAGAATTTCATATCCAGCCAAACTAAGTTTCATAAGTGAAGGAGAAATAAAATCCTTTACAGACAAGCAAATGCTGAGAGATTTTGTTACCACCAGGCCTGCCCTACAAGAGCTCCTGAAGGAAGCACTAAACATGGAAAGTCACAACCGGTACCAGGCACTGCAAAAACATGCTGAATTGTAAAGACCATCAATGCTAGGAAGACACTGCATCAACTAATGAGCAAAATAACCAGCTAACATCACAATGTCAGGATCAAATTCACACATAACAATATTAACCTTAAATGTAAATGGGCTAAATGGTCCAATTAAAAGAGACAGACTGGCAAATTGGATAAAGAGTCAAGATCCATTAGTGTGCTGTATTCAGGAAACTCATCTCACTTGCAGAGACACACATAGGCTCAAAATAAAGGGATGGAGGAAGATCTACCAAGCAAATGGAAAACAAAAAAGACAGGGGTTGCAATTCTAGTCTCTGATAAAACAGACTTTAAACCATCAAAGATCAAAAGAGACAAAGAAGGCCATTACATAATGGTAAAGGGATCAATTCAACAAGAAGAGCTAACTATCCTAAATATATATGCACCCAATACAGGAGCACCCAGATTCTTAAAGCAAGTCCTTAGAAAATCTACAAAGAGACTTAGACTCCCACACAATAATAATGGGGACTTTAACACCCCACTGTCAACATTAGACAGATCAGTGAGACAGAAAGTTAACAAGGATATCCAGGAATTGAACTCAGGTCTGCACCAAGTGGACCTAATTGACATCTACAGAACTCTCCACCCCAAATCAACAGAATATACATTCTTCTCAGCACCACACTACACTTATTCCAAAATTGACCACATACTTGAAAGTAAAGCACTCCTCAGCAAATGGAAAAGAACAGAAATTTTAACCAACTGTCTCTCAGACCACAGTGCAATCAAACTAGAACTCAGAATTAAGAAACTCACTCAAAACCACTTAACCACATGGAAACTGAACAACCTGCTGCTGAATGACTACTGGGTAAATAACGAAATAAAGGCAGAAATAAAGATGTTCTTTGAAACCAACAAGAACAAAGACACAACCTACCAGAATCTCTGGGACACATTTAAAGCAGTGTTTAGAGGGAAATTTATAGCACTAAATGCCCACAAGAGAAAGCTGGAAAGATCTAAAATTGACACCCTAACATCACAATTAAAAGAACTAGTGAAGCAAGAGCAAACACATTCAAAAGCTAACAGAAAGCAAGAAATAACTAAGATCAGAGTAGAACTGAAGGAGATAGAGACACAAAAAACCCTTCAAAAAAATCAATGAATCCAAAAGCCGGTTTTTTGAAAAGATCAACAAAATTGATAGACCACTAGCAAAGACTAATAAAGAAGAAAGGAGAGAAGAATCAAATGGATGCAATAAAAAATGATAAAGGGGATATCACCACCAATCCCACAGAAAAACAAACTACCATCAGAGAATACTATAAACACCTCTATGCAAATAAAATAGAAAATCTAGAAGAAATGGATAAATTCCTAGACACATACACCCTCCCAAGACTAATCCAGGAAGAAGTTGAATCCCTAAATAGACCAATAACAGGCTCTGAAATTGAGGCAATAATTAATAGCCTACCAACCAAAAAAAGTCCAAGACCAGACAGATTCACAGCCGAATTCCACCAGAGGTACAAGGAGGAGCTGATACCATTCCTTCTGAAACTATTCCAATCAATAGAAAAAGAGGGAATCCTCCCTAACTCATTTTATGAGGCCAGCATCATCCTGATACCAAAGTCCGACAGAGACACACATAAAAAAGAGAATTTTAGACCAATATCCCTGGTGAATATCAATGCAAAAATCCTCAATAAAATACTGGGAAACTGAATCAAGCAACACATCAAAAAGCTTATCCACCATGATCAAGTGGGCTTCATCCCTGGGATGCAAGGCTGGTTCAACATATGCAAATCAATAAACATAATCCAGCATATAAACAGAACCAAAGACAAAAACCACATGATTATCTCAATAGATGCAGAAAAGGCCTTTGACAAAATTCAACAGCCCTTCATGCTAAAAACTCTCAATAAATTAGATATTGATGGGACATATCTCAAAATAATAAGAGCTGTTTATGACAAACCCACAGCCAATATCATACTGAATAGGCAAAAACTGGAAGCGTTCCCTTTGAAAACTGGCACAAGACAGGGATGCCCTCTCTCACCACTCCTATTCAACATAGTGTTGGAAGTTCTAGCCAGGGCAATCAGGCAGGAGAAAGAAATAAATGGTATTCAATTAGGAAGAGAGGAAGTCAAGTTGTCCCTGTTTTCAGATGACATGATTGTATATCTGCAAAACCCCATTGTCTCAGCCCAAAATCTCCTTAAGCTGATAAGCAACTTCAGCAAAATCTCAGGATACAAAAATCAATGTGCGAAAATCACAAGCATTCTTATACACCAGTAACAGACAAATGGAGAGCCAAATCATGGGTGAACTCCCATTCACAATTTCTTCAAAGAGAATAAAATACCTAGGAATCCAACTTACAAGGGATGTGAAGGACCTTTTCAAGAAGAACTACAAATCACTGCTCAATGAAATAAAAGAGGACACAAACAAATGGAAGAACATTCCATGCTCATGGATAGGAAGAATCAATATCATGAAAATGGCCATACTGCCCAAGGTAATGTATAGATTCAATGCCATCCCCATCAAGCTACCAATGACTTTCTTCACAGAATTGGAAAAAACTACTTTAAAGTTCACATGGAACCAAAAAAGAGCCTGCATTGCCAAGTCAATCCTAAGCCAAAAGAACAAAGCTGGAGGCATCACGCTACCTGACTTCGAACTATACTACAAGGCTACTGTAACCAAAACAGTGTGGTACCGGTACCAAAACAGAGATATAGACCAATGGAACAGAACAGAGCCCTCAGAAATAATACCACACATCCACAACTATCTGATCTTTGACAAACCTGACAAATACAAGAAATGGGGAAAGGATTCCCTATTTATCAAATGGTGCTGGGAAAACTGGCTAGCCATATGTAGAAAGCTGAAAGTGGATCCCTTCCTTACACCTTACACAAAAATTAATTCAAGGTGGATTAAAGACTTAAATGTTAGATCTAAAACCACAAAAACCCTAGAAGAATACCTAGGCAATACCATTCAAGACATAGGCATGGGCAAGGACGTCATGTCTAAAACACCAAAAGCAATGGCAACAAAAGCCAAAATTGACAAATGGGATCTAATCAAACTAAAGAGTTTCTGCACAGCAAAATAAGCTATCATCAGAGTGAACAGGCAACCTATAGAATGGAGAAAATTTTTGCAATCTACCTATCTGACAAAGGGCTAATATCCAGAATCTACAAAGAACTCAAACAAATTTACAAGAAAAAACCCCATCAACAAGTGGGAGAAGGATATGAACAGACACTTCTCAAAAGAAGACATTCATACAGCCAACAGACACATGAAAAAATGCTCATCATCACTGGCCATCAGAGAAATGCAAATCAAAACCACAATGAGATACCATCTCACACCAGTTAGAATGGTGATCATTAAAAAGTCAGGAAACAACAGGTGCTGGAGAGGATGTGGAGAAATAGGAACATTTTACACTGTTGGTGGGACTGTAAACTAGTTCAATCATTGTGAAAGACAGTGTGGCGATTCCTCGGGGATCTAGAACTAGAAATACCATTTGACCCAGCCGTCCCATTACTGGGTATATACCCAAAGGATTATAAATCATGCTGCTGTAAAGACACATGCACATGTATGTTTATTGCGGCACCATTCACAATAGCAAAGACTTGGAACCAACCCAAATGTCCAACAATGATAGACTGGATTAAGAAAATGTGGCACATATACACCATGGAATACTATGCAGCCATAAAAAATGATGAGTTCATGTCCTTTGTAGGGACATGGATGAAGCTGAAAACCATCATTCTCAGCAAACTATTGCAAGAACAAAAAACCAAACACTGCATGTTCTCACTCATAGGTGGGAACTGAACAATGAGAACACTTGGACACAGGAAGGGGAACATCACACACTGGGGCCTGTTGTGTGGTGGGGGGAGAGGGGAGGGATAGCATTAAGAGATATACCTAATGTAAATCATGAGTTCATGGGTGCAGCACACCAACATGGCACATGTATACATATGTAACAAACCTGCACGTTGTGCACATGTACCCTAGAACTTAAAGTATAATAATAAAAAGTATGCTGCTTAAATATGACACAAAAAGCTTATGCAAAAAAAGAAAAAATAGATAAGATGGAACTTATCAAAATTAATAAAAATTTTTGTTTGTCAAAGGACACTATCAAGGAAATGAAAAAGTGACAAAATAGAAGAAAATATTCACAAACCACATATCTGATAAGGGTCTAGGATACAGAGCATATTTTTAAAAAATTCTTAGAACTTAATTATAAAAAGGCAAGCCACTCAATAAAACATAGGCAAAATATTTGAAATAGATATTTTTCTAAAGAAGAAGTACAAATGGCTAAAAGCACACGAAAAGATGTTCAATATCATTAAGCGTTAGGGAAATGCACATCAAAATCATGAGACACCAGTGTACTCCTACTATAATGGTCATGAGAAAACCTGAAAATATCAAGTATTTTCAAGGATATGAAGAAATTAAAACCCTCATTGCTGGCAAGAATGTAGAATGGCCCAGCCACCAAGGAAAACAATTTAGCAGTTCTTCAAAAGTTAAATAGACTTTTCTATGTATATGACTAGCAATTCCATACTGATATATATGCCCCAATGCATTAAAATATATATACATACCAAAAGTTTTACATGATTTTTCACAGCAGTAATATTTATAGTAGCCAAAGAATGGAAAGAATTAAGATATTCATCAATTGATTAGTGGATAAACAATAGGTGATGATATATCTAAACAATGGAATATTATCCACAAAAAATAATGAAGTACTGATACACACTGCAATATGGGTGAATCTTGAAAACATTATGCTAAGTGGAATAAACCAGACAGAAAAAGTCATACGTTGGGTGAATTAATTTATATGAAATGTCCAGAAAAGGCTAATCCATAGAGACAAAAATTAGATTACTGGTTGCCAGTATGGTGAGAGAGGAGAAATGGGAGATATGGGGTTTTAAATATCCTAGGACAGTCCTTTCTAACTTCAGATCTATACTTCTATTTCTTAAGAAACTTGTTCTGATTACTAATTTTAAGGCACAGATCTTAAGCAAAAATAGTTTTAACTGACATGTTCAAATGGAAGATTACCTAAAGCTTCTTATAAGTGAGAATAAGAATTTGAGCCCTAGAATGAGGGTATGGAAATGGTAAAATAAAATAAAATACAGAAAAGCAAATTACAGAAAAATGCATACAGTGCAGCAATTCTGAAAGTGTAAAAAATGACCAGACAATATTATCCATTGTTAATGAACACATCTGAATGCATGTGGAAGTATAAACATTGAATTAGTTGGATACACATCAGACTCATGGAAATGGAGAACAGGACTAGAAGAGGTGGTCAGATAGAACTTTAACTTTTCTATTTATTTTATTTATTTTGTTTTACAATGGACAAGACAAAATGCATCTCTCTGGGTATATACTCACATAATCCTCACAGCAATCCTATGAGGTGGCACTATTATTATCCCCATATGAGAGATGAGACAGAAATCTATGGAGCGAATGAAGAGCGTAGGAACACACCCAGGGTTGCACAGCTAGTGATGACAAGCCTGGAGGCTGCTCCCAGATCTAGATTCATTCTTATTTATTTTGAATTGTTGAATTATTTATTTTACTTTGAAGAGATTTTATGTAAAAGAAAGCAGAGAAATGATACAGTAACTAAAGGGATTTGGTGCCAAAAATGGTATGTTTTTTGTTTGTTGCTTGTTTTGAAATAGGAGAGCAAGCAGTGTGTTTTAAAACTGATGGAAATGATCCTTAAGAACAGCAGAAAGTGACTGGGTGCAGAGGCTCACGCCTGTAATCCCAGCACTTTGGGAGGCCGAGGCGGGCAGATCACTTAAGGTCAGGAGTTGGAGACCAGCCAACATGGTGAAACCCTGTCTCTACTAAAAATACAAAAATTAACTGGGTGTGGTGGCATGCACCTGTAATCCCATCAACTTGGGAGGCTGAGGCAGGAGAATCACTTCAACCTGGGAGGCAGAGGTTGCAGTGAGCTGAGATCATGCCACGGCTCTCCAGTCTGGGTGGCAGGGGCAGAATCCATCTCAAAAATAAAATAAAATAAAATAAAATAAAATAAAAATAAATAAATTAAATTAAATTTTTAAAAAAGGGCAATGGCACCAGAGTGGGAGGGCAGATGGGATGCAGTGCCCCAGAGGAAGAGCTACCTTAGAAGGAAATACTCGAAGGCCTTCCATCTAACAGGTAGAAGGTGGGCAATTATAATTTCCTACAGACAGGAAAGTAAGTTTTTGGATGGACAGCATGGAATAGTAAGTAAAGTCTTCAGTTTAGTATGAGGATAAAGGAGACATTAAATTGGGCTTTTGAAGAGATAGGAGAGATAAGAAATGTAGTTAGGGATGGAGACAGAGAACATTTAGCAGGCTAAGGAAATGTAGGCAGATGAATAGGAACTTTTGAAGGCCCACTAGAATTTTTAGTTACAAATTTTAAAATAAGAGAAGTCAGCATAGTGGAATGTTTTTCTCCTGCCATGGTCAGCTGCTTGGATGCTGGTACTGAACATGTCAACTGTTGAATTTAGTCAGGTTAGGCAAAGCAATTATCCAAGAGTACAAATGAGTAGACATATGTGTTAAATTTTGAAATATTAATCAAATTTTGCAAGCTGGACTGAAGAGGAGAGTCAGGTAGATGGAACCAAATACGCAAAGCTATGAAAGAGTGAAATGTTATAGTGTGTTCAGAAAACTACATGTAGTTCCATGTTGTCAGTGCAAAAGGTGGGCATGCAGGAAAGGTATCAAGAGACAATACTACAGACACTGGTGGCCTGGTGTTTTCTGCCAGCAGGTAAATCTACTAAAATATCAGATAGCAAAAGGAATCCAATGGCATATATGGTAAGAATATTGGAATTTACAACAGAGAACTATTGAAGGGTTTTAATTAGAAGAATGATATGATTAGTTTTGTATTGTAGAGAGATTACCCTGGCAGCAGTGCAGCAGTGTGGAATCTATACTGGAGTTGTTAAAGATTGCACATGCGGATTCTGTGGTAGGAAAAGTAATGGCCCTTCAAGGATATCTACCTCCTAATACCCAGAACCTGGGCATGAGTTACATAGCAAAAAGGATTTTGCATACGTGATTAAGTTAAGGATCTTGGGATGGGTGGATTACCTGGGTGGGCCTAGTATAATTATGAGGGTCTTTATAAGGGGAAAAAAGAGGCAGAAAAATTAGAGAAGGAGATGCAACTACAGAAACAGAGAGACAACGAGGCATATTTGAAGATGGTATACAGCTGTCTCTGAAAACAGAAGCAACCAAGGAGTGCAGGTGACTTCTAGAAGTTGGAAAAGGCAGGAAAACAGATTCTCCTGAGAGCCTCCAGAAGATACGCAGCCCTTCCAACACCTTCATTCTAGCCCTGTGAGACTTCTGACTCTCAGAACTGTAAGAAAATCAATAAAAGTTGTTTTAAGCCGCTAGGTTTCTGGTAATCTGTTACAGCAGCAATAGAATTTCAACTAGGAATTTACTGCAGTAATCCAGGTAATGACGGAGATTTCTGAACAACAGGGAAAACAGCAAACTCACTGGGCAATTATTAGAGATATGACCAGAGAAAATTAGTGTTCTGATGTCTAGATCAAAAAGAAATTGCTGTGAAAGAGGGAATGTGACAGATGAGTAATTTACTGCCATAAATCATTTTTTTTTCCCTTCTACAGTACAATGTTACTAGAAAGTTGCTGCCTGGAAAGAGACTACATTTCTCCGTTCCCTTGCGAGTAGGGATCATGCGCCTTGTTGGTGCTAGTGGAACGTGAACAGAAATGCTGGGTGTCACTTTTTAAAGTGAAATAACAACAACAACAACAACAAACACAAAAAAGCAAAAAACCCAGATGTGCATTCTATAGTCTCCCATGCACCATATACTAGGTAAGTGCAGAAGATTCCAAGGTTCTGAGTGGCAGAGCAGCAGAAAGGCGCAGAGCCACAATTTAAAAGAAGGTCCCCAAATCTCTGCCTGGAAGGTCATCTGCTGACCAGGAATGCCTACATAGGTCTGTATGATAAGGAAGATATATACATTTCTGGTTTTGTAAGTCATTGATTTTGGGGATTTTTCATCCAAAAAAAAATAATGGTATTTCAACTGGGATACTATTTTAACAGAATCCTAAAATACGTGTCATTGTTGAGTAGATAAAATTGATGTAAGATGTTAGAAAGATGGAGAGCCATGCTATGCAGTGGCAATAAACTTGAAAAAACTTGGCTGACAATAATAAAGGAGTACTTGCCAAACTTGTAGCTCTAAGTTAGAATGTTTGTGTTAGCTTGTTACTGGCCATATTTAGCAAGTTATTTGAAGAAAAATGAGCTTAGACACGAATTGACACATGTGCAAGTAAAAGTGAAACGGAATAGAGAGAATCCAGCTATTTAGGATTTCTCGCAATTGGAAAATCTGCATGATTCTAGAACTCAAACACGAATAGATAAAACTGAACAAAATTGAATAAAATTGAACAACAACAACAAAATCCTTTACTCTTCTCAATTAAACAGAGTGACTACATTTCTCCGTTCCCTTGCGAGTAGGGATCATGCCCCCTGTTGCTTGAATTCCTACCACAGAGCCAGTTAAATATCTAATCAAGAATAATTTCAATTTTGCCAAGGACTAATGACTACTGTGTGACTCTCATTCACCCCCTCTGTTGTTGCATTTCCCAAATGTCACCAGATAACTAGTTAATAAAGCAAAACTAAAATTTTTAGAATTTACTGCAGTAAGAGAAAATGACATCTTGATGGAAGCTTAGCAGTGTCTCAGAAGAGAGAAGTCAGAAGTGGGATATTTACACGGTTTCAGAGTCTGGGTTCAATTGGTTAAAGGCAAGGTCAAAGTGGAGAACCATCTGAGACAGGGCAAAGTACTATGTGACATAATAGTTTAGGAATGGCTGATGCAATTGAAAGAAAGGTCTTCAACCAAAGACTTTATAAGTAAGCTGTTTTTATAAGCGAGCCATTCACCCAAGTGAGCAGACTATTGTGTCTGGGGGAAAAAATCATCCGTGGAAATTTCCTGAGGCAAACTATGAAGCTGTTTCTTGATTTACAGACTTGTTTTTCCTAGTCAAAATTTTGCTGGAACAAGCAACAAATTGTGGTCCACAATATTTATCTAAATCATATTGACATATAAGGCATTAATTCTCACACTTCTAGCTATCCCATTCATGCCTATCCATGACAGGGCGTCACAGGGGCCTTTTAACTCAAATGTTGCCAACTTGTGAGGAGCCACATTCAAGCCTGGTGGAGAGAATAACTCATGACCTAGATATCTAGGATTTTGATGATGTAGTGATTGGAGGAACCATCTTACATAGTGTACTCTTACATGTCTCCTTGGAAAGAAAGCAGTTGTGTTGTGTTTAGAAAGAAGTTTGCACATGGATATTGGCTGCCCAGTTGGGTGGACATGTAAGAAACACTTCATGGTCCACTTACATGGTGGACCGTGTAAGATCACTAACACTATGTACTTCCCTTCCATAGGAAACAATTATCACTGAGAATCAGCTGCCCATCTAGACACCACGTTTCTCAGCTTCCTGTGTGACCAGGTGGAGCCTTGTGACAGTTCCCAACAATGTGAATACGATGTGAGTGGAGATGATGTGGGTCACTTTCAGACCTAGAATCTATAAAATAGGTGTGCATTCTCCATCTTCTCTTTCTCCATCTGGCACAGAAAGCAGAGCATCTTGGAACTCTGGGAGAAGGCAAAAACACAAATGGAAAAAGCTAGATCCTAGAATCTGTACATGGAACGTTGCTTGCAGACCAGAGGGGCCCACACTGGTTTGTTACATGTGAGAGAAATAAACTTCTGTTGGGTTAAGTCACTGAGAGTTGGAAGCATATTTAGAATAGTAAGTAGGTAGCAGTATCCTAGCTAATACATGGGGATATCATAAAATATAAAATGTATAATATGAATTCATAGAGCGACATTTGATGTATTCATTGAAAAAGCAATACAAAGACCTATTTACGTAACTAAGTTATTTTTTGTAATAACAGAAAATCATCTATATATATAGAAGAAATAAGGAAAAATATCCATTAAATCTTCATTAATAAAAATGTGCGAATATTGTGGTTACTGATAATTTCTATCTTATTATTTATGCTTTTTGGAATTTTCCAAATGCTCTATACTTAATATGAATTACTTCTGATATAAGAAGAATAAGAATTTTTTAAAAGTTGTCACTATTAATAACCTTTTCCAGATTTGGGCTTGAAAATGCTCTTTGTTCAAAAAGCAACTTTGTAAGTCATTTTTTCCAAATGATAGTGTCCAGTAGGTAACATCATTATAAACTTCATTAAAGCAAAGTTTAAGAAGTGTAAGGGCGAAACAACAGTTTTTCAGACATGAGTGACCTAATACTGTGACTCCTAATTAAGAACCATCATTAGGGCAAGAAATTGGTTCCTGAGAGCATCTGGGATCAGAGGGGAGTTGCTGGTAGTGGCATCTTTCTCCCTAGAGAAATGCTGAAGTGTCATGCAATTCTAACTACCTGTGAAAACTTGCTTCCTATCACCATGGCAGCAGGGCTGATCATCTTGATTAAAAAGGTTTCTACTCTCAATCCCATGAGGGTAAAATCAGCACTTCCAGACGCAGATGAGTCACTGCTTTTGGCCTCGTTAATGTGGTGTAGCTCTTCTGTCTGCTAACAAAAAACATTTAACCAAATGAATAAAATGATGCAGCCAAGCAGTGAGAATTCCAGCAAGCAATTCCAAAGCCTAACTTTGATTTTGAAGTGGAGATGGTGAACTTTTTAGCAAAACAACAAAACAAAACAGAAAACAGCTATAGAGAAAATACCTTAACCCTTAAATGTGCATGTTCTTCAAAGAGCCAAAACTATCTGGTCATTAGAAGAAAAGATTGATTTAAGTATATACAGTGCATAGAAAACCAAAGCAGTATTCCGTTTAGTCTTGTAGAACAAACAATGTTGTTATGATGAAGAGATCCTGGTAGAATGTGGCCTTTTCAGAAGATAATTGGAGACAGAGGGGAGGATGTCTTCCTGCTGCTGAAACAGAAGTTGAGTAGACAAGAAATAGAAACCCTAGTGAACAGTTTTGCATGGAGGGGAGCCAATTAGGCAGTTGAAAACATTCTGGAAACAACCGTGTGGTTTTGAAACCATAGACATGTTTTATTAAGAGAAAGAACATAAAAGAGATTGAGATGGACCAGAAAAAGAATATGCAACTGTTCAAGTCAAATTTAACTGTGAAAGTAAAGGATTCATGGTCAAATTTTCCCAGGGTTAACAGACACACACACACACACCCCCACACGCCCATCACTGCACAGAAAATACAGCATTCAAATTAGAATATTTTTTCTCTCTTTCCCCCCCAACCATATAGGCAGACTTCAACACAAATAGCTAATGAAGCACCATTTTTTTTTTTTTTGTAAAGATGACACTCTAAAATTTCACAATTTTTAATACAGCGACTGCAATATTCTTACATGAAGACTCTTGCTCAAGATTCTGGTTCCAAAGAGAGCATCTCTGGAATAGAGCAAGTGGACGGCTGCATGGTTCTTCAGTGAAAAGGCTCATAACTTGTCAATAAGAGTTACAAAACGCTAAGAGTATCTTTAGAAAGCAGAGTGAACATATCTTGTTATTTAAAGCATTACAATGTAGACCCATTTGGTAATAAGACAGCAAAACAGAGGAAAACACTGGAGCTGAAATACACAGCTAGAAGTGCAGCTGGACAGCAGCTCAGGGGGTTTCCTAAGGTCAAAGGCATACTGTAGATTGATTACAGCAAGTGAGTCCTCAGTTGCGCTGAGCAAAAGCGGTCATGATTTCTCAGACACAGCCTGGAAGAAATCCAATAAAGTAAACTAAACAGATTCAGGGACTCCAGAGACCTCTAATGAAATGGGGTTACTGAAGAGAAAATACCCAAATGTGAATTGTAAACTAAACAAGTACAGGAAATAAAGAGGCAGTGGCCATGTTTAGTCTGAAATGTGCTGGTCAATTGAATTCACATTTCCTAAAACACTCTGATTTTGCTTGGGTTGGATGGATGCTTGATTTTCCACAGAATAGAGCATGGCAGTAGTCAGTATTAAGGGCACACTAACATGGCAAGATTGATGGCAAAATATTTGTGGAAGTTATAAGACTGTTTTTAAAAAATCTGTGGTGCATAAGATCTACTCACAGCTGTTGCCCATGGTCCATGCTCAGGGCTACTTACTGGTCTTTTTCTGATTTTTCTGGGACATCTACCCTATCTAGGAAATCCAGACAGGTCTCTCTCTCTCTAGCTCAGCTCAGCAGTGTCTCTCTCTCTTTCTCTTTCTCTCTCTCTCTCTTACACACTCTTTCTCTAATTTTTACCTTAAATAAGGGCTTCAGAGGAGAACAATTGTTCAGATTAAATTGTGGATGTTGAGTTTATTTAGTATTCCATCTGTTTAAAGATGAAGGCAAGAAATTCCTTCTCGTTAATGAGATACTAGATTAATAATTATTTAAAATCTTCATTTTACTTATTCAAAAATCGAACTGTATACCCCAAGTAACATAGGACAAAGAATGTGAGACAAGTTCAGATCATCTTTATATTTTTCTCTCTTGGTAAATATCTCATTAAGATAGTATGGATCGGTTAAAACCTGGATTCAAAGATTTGGAGAGTCAAGTAGTATTGAATTCCTATGTTCTCAAAGATTGTTCCATACGGTAGTAAATGAATAACAATCAATTATCATAATTATTCTTTGAATTTTCCAGGTTCTTTTTACCAACCCAGGATCATATTTGTCAAACTGTGATTAAGATGTGTGAAAATGTGCTTCTCTGAAGTCTCTCATATCTATTTTCCACCAAGGGCCATAAAATGCCACCATTCTGGATGTCTCAGTTTTATGGTTTTAAAGCAATCCTGGAATCAATGGATGAGACATGAGGACTCAGGATCATCGTCATCAAGTGGCTAATCCTTCCCCAATATCATCCTCATGCAGGAGTCTTCCAGATTGGATTACCAGGGAGGCAAGAATAAATTAGGGGCACAAGATCTTCATTAGGATCAACACATGTGGAGAAAAGGGGACGAAACAGAACCTGGTATAGGAAGAAGCTGAACTGCAGTGGAGTGGCAACAAACCTTGGCTAATGCAATGGGAAGCTCTAAATGGAGTGTGGGCCATCAGAGTGTCCACAACAACTTGAAATAGCTGGTCTTCAGACTTCTTTGGTCCATCATGCTATGTGGGCTGCCCCAGAAAGGGCATGGCCTTGATTTTCTGCAGCTGAGGCTGACTTTGAAGAAGCTGACAGCTGGAGGTCGTTTCAATATCACAGTCACCACAAGCTGAAAGCAAGACCTTGTTTGAAGGAGATTTGGGCAGTGCTTCTTATCAAAGGAGCTTTTAAAGTTTCCTTTTAAAAATCGTCCACTCACATGTCCACATAAAAACTTGCAAATGAATGTTTAAAGCAGCATTAGATATAATATCCGGAAAGTGGGAACAACCCAAATGTCCATTAACTGATAAGTGAATACATAAAATGTGTATCCATATGATGGAAAAATATTTGGCAATAAAAATAAATGAAATATTGATTGATGCTACAACATGGGTGAACCTTGAAAGCTAAATGAAAGAAGCCAGCTACAGAAGATCACATATTGTATGATTCTATTTATATAAATAGCAAGTCTATAGAGGAAGAATATAGATTAGAGGTGGTTGCCTAGGACTGGAGTGGGGTTGGAGTGGGAAGTGATTGCTATTAAATAAGTGGTTTCTTTTGGGGATGATGAAAATACTCTAAAGTTGGTAGTGAGGCACAACCCTGTAAATATACTCAAACCATGGAAATGCACGCTTTAAACGGGTGAATTTTATAGTATGGGAAACAGATTTCAATAAAGCTTTTTTAAAGTCACCACTAAAGTAAGGTAGGCAAATTTGCTTCCTGCTTTCCTCTGAACATGTTCCGCTAATCATCATTATCATGATCATTATCATTGTCAGCAGCATTATCATCATCATTAATATTTACTAGGCACTTGTACCAGGCACTCTATTAAAATGCTTTGCATCCATTATCTCATTCTACAACAACTGACTTTTATTACTCTCATTTCATATACAACTGAGGTTAGAGAGAACTGGGAAATTTGCCTAGGACTACAGAGTAAGTGATGTCAAAAGTATGATTTAATCTCTCTGATTTCCGATTTGCTCAAAACTTTAATATCTGTGTTTTAGGAATAGATCAAAATACTTGTGTTAATTTAGTGGCACCGTCCTAAAATTAACCTCAAAATGATATGATTTTATATTTTACATGCCCTGTCTTCTGTGAAGTTTAAGAGAGTATAAGTCACATCTCCTAATTATTCACTTCATTTTTATTTGGACAATTAAGTTTAAATAGATTTCTCTACTTCTGGAAGCAATTAACACCCCCCACTCATAATAAAATCATTATTTACTGGCGTCTAGAGAAATCTGAAGAGAATCAGACAGTGGCACAGAGTGTTTTCTGTTGGAAGACATTACATTTTCTTTTTCTTTTTGTTTTGTTTTTTTGAAACAGAGTCTCACTCTGTTGCCCAGACTGGAGTGCAGTGGTGTGATCTCAGTTCACTGCAACCTCTGCCACCTGGGTTCAAGCAATTCTCCTACCTCATCCTCCCAAGCAGCTGGAATTACAGGTGTGCATCACCACGCCCGGCTAATTTTTGTGTTTTGAGTAGAGACTAGGTTTCACCATATTGGCTAGGTTTGTCTCGAACTCCCGGTCTCA
Source organism: Piliocolobus tephrosceles (assembly GCF_002776525.5). Classification (NCBI taxonomy): domain Eukaryota; kingdom Metazoa; phylum Chordata; class Mammalia; order Primates; family Cercopithecidae; genus Piliocolobus; species Piliocolobus tephrosceles. The sequence goes on from NC_045436.1 coordinate 93,330,250, forward strand.
GGTGATCCACCCGCCTCGGCCTCCCAAAGTGCTGAGATTACAGGCATACGCCCCCCTGCCCGGCCGACATTACGTTTTCTTTGCATATTGTTATGACGAATTGTAGAAGACCAAGGAGTGACAGCAATGTGTGTGGAATACTGAATTGTCTAAACTTGTAGACCAGTAACTTTTGGTTTGTTTTTATGGACCAGTTGCAAACTTCTTGAGGCATGGCATGGGAGCATTCCTTATAGCACAGTTTTATCTGACACAAAGTAAGACTGCCAACAAATGACTTCCTGGGACACCGCCTCAAAAAATGTGCCCTGGCCATTTTACTAACAGTACGCACTCAAGTGCAATTTTAACCTGTTGGAGTTGAGAAAAAAATGAGTTCAGAATCCATTGTTGGTGGATGTGCTTTACTCTGGAGCAAACTAGTGTCTGAGGAACTGTGAATTTCATCTGGAGAAAGTCATTCCAATGTATACTCCAAGGAGGATTATTTTTAAAATAAAATAACTTTTTGATGATAGAAATAACTTTCTAATAATTTCTTATATAGAAGCAAATACAAATAAATTCAGAGATTCGAAGTTACTGTCACCAAGAAAAAAAAGACAAATTACACATATCATAAATATGAGAGAGATCTTCACTACTGATCACATGGGCATTGAAAGAATAATAAAGGAAAACTATGAACAGCTCTATGCAGGCAACTTTGATAACTTAGAGAAAATGGACCAATTACTTGAAAGACACAAACCACCAAAACTCACACAAGAAGTAGAGAATCTGAATAGGCCTATGTTTATTAAATAAATCGAATCAATAATTAATTACCTTAAAAAAAAAAAAAAGAAAGCACCAGGACCATGGTTTCCCTGATTAATTCTACCAAACATTTAAAGAAGAAATAATACAAATTCTCTACAATTTCTCCCAGAAAATAGAAACAGGGTGCACATATTCTAATACATTCTATGAGGCCAGCATTACCTTAACACCAAAACCAGATAAAGACACTGTAAGAAAGGAAAACTATACACCAATATTTCTCATGACCATAGATGCAAAAATTCTCAAAAAAATCTTAGAAAATTGAATCCAAAAATTATAAAAAGTATTTACTTAGACACACACACATATATTCTTGAATATTTATATTTAATATGCTCAATTTTTTCTCTACCTTCTTCAATATATGAAATATAATTGTAACAACTGTTTTGATGTCTTTGTCTACTAATTGTATCATTCATGTCCTCTCTGAATCTGTTTCTTTCATTGGTTTTTTTCTGTCTTGATTCACACCTGATGATTTCTTTATTGGATACCCGCCATAGTACATTTTACGTTATTTGTTGCTGGGCACTTTATACTCCTGTAAATTATTCTTAAATCTTTTTTTCTGGGGCTCAGTTAAGCCACTTGCAAACAGTCTGATCTTTTTTCGAGACTTGTTTTTAGTACCATTAAGTGGGATCGGGAAGCCTTTAGTCTAGGGCTAATATTCTCCTACTATAGGGACAATGCATTTTTGAGTACTGCATCCCATGCCCAGTGAATGACAAGGATTTTTTTTCCCTGGCTGGTGAGAGCACAAACTATTCCTGGGCTTGTGTGAGCCCCAGGGATCTCTCCAGTGAATTCTTTTAGGTGTATTTTTCCTTAGCCTTCGCTAATCAGTACTCAGCTGAAGGCTAAAGGAGAACCCTCTGCAAATCTACACAGCATTCTCTGTGCCATTCTCTTCTCTTTGGCACATTGTCCTATGAATTGTAGCTGCTTTGACCTCCCTGTTCTCCCACGTCCATGTCTTCAACTTGGGAACTTGGCTGAGTAATGCCTGGATTTTACCCGCCTTGCACTGTAGGCTGGAAATCCTCTGACCTGTATGCTGGGGCAATTGCCGGACTCACCTTGGTTCTTCCTATCTCTGAGAGATCACTGTCCTGTGGTGTCTGAGAGCCTATGTCTGAAAACCATTGTTTTACAGATTTTGTGTTTTTTGAAGTTATTTCAGGGAGGAGAATAAATCCAGCCCCTGGTACTCCATCTTGGCCAGCTTAATTTGGGGTGCCTGATTTCTTCTCCACCTCTCCCCCATCCTCTAAATACTGTAGTCATACTGTCAATTACTATGTTTGGTGACTGTTTTTCCCTCTCTGTTTCTGTCCAAATCTATTTTTCATTTTTTTCTATTCATCAATAGTTACTTGTACTTTGTTCTTATTCTAAATTTAATTATCTATTTAACAACCAAATCACTGTGTGTAGTCCATCATCAGAAATGTATTGGAGGAGTGTGGATTCCAAATTGTCTGTCCCCTGATTGTTAAGACTTCAGGTACATTGTTACATTTCTGATTAGTTACTCCATACCTCTTTCTTATTTTATCTAGTACGGAAGTTCTTTTTTTTGAGATGGAGTTGCTCTGTCGCCAGGCTGGAGTGCAGTGGTGTGGTCTTGGCTCACTGCAACCTCCACTTCCCGGGTTCAAGCAATTCTCCTGCCTCAGCTTCTCGAGCAGCTGGGATTACAGGTGCCCACCACCACACCCAGCAATTTTTTTTTTTTTTTTTTTTGTAGACATGGGGTTTCACCATGTTGACCAGGCTGGTCTTGAACTTCTGACCTCAAGTGATCCGCCCATCTCGGCTTCCCAAAGTGCTGGGATTACATGGGCAAGCCACCGTGCCTGGCCCACAGACATTCTTAAAGTGTGATTCAAGAACATCCTGGGGTCCCTGAGACATTTTCAAGGATTGCAAGAGGTTAAAACTATTTTCATTATCATACCAAACATACCTTAACTTCCTGTTTCATTCTTATTCCTTCATGAGTGTACAGTGTTTTCCAGAGGCTCTATAATGTGTGGTGAAGCTGGACACGGTGGCTCACACCTGTAATCTCAGCACTTTGAGAGGGCGATGTGGGTGGATCGCTTGAGTCCAGGAGTTCAAGACCAGCCTGGGCAACATGGCAAAACCCCAACTCTACAAAAGATACAAAAATTAGCTGGGTGTGGTGGTGGTGCATGCCTGTAGTCCCAGCTACTTAGGAGGTTGAGGTGAGAGGATCACCTGAGCTCAAGGAGGTCAAGGTTGCAGTGAGCCATGATTGAGCCACCGCATTCTGGCTTGGGCCACAGAGTGAGACCCTGTCTTAAAAGAAAAAGAAAAAGAAAGAAAGAAAGAAAGAAAAAAAAAAAGTATGGTGACATCATTCCTCTGAGAGCTAATGGACAATGTGCTTAAATATTTTTGTGTTTTAAAACTTTTTTAGTTTTCATTTTTTTAAATGGCAAATATCAATAAATATAACCTACACAGAGAAAAGCTTTATGAGGTTATGAATTACATTTAGGGTGTAAAGTGGTCCTGAGACGAAATTAAGAAACATTGCTCTAGGTTTCAAAAATTCATCCTGTTTCCATTCCAGTTTTTAAATGGACTATGGCTATTCCATTTCTTGGGATTTCTTACTTACAAAATTAGCTGTTAGACTGGATAGCATCTATAAGCTATCCATTTATCTGGGCTTCTGAAAATGAGGCATTTTCTTTTCTTTTCTTTTCTTTCTTTCTTTCTTTCTTTCTTTCTTTCTTTCTTTCTTTCTTTCTTTCTTTCTTTCTTTCTTTCTTTCTTTCTTTCTCTTTTCCTTTTCTTTTTCTTTCACCAGTATAACAAAAATAACAGCTAAGGTGGGGTTATAAAGAAAAATGGATCTTTTTGCATTCTCATGTCATTCTCTCTGATCTATACAGTAGTTCTGAAACCGGTAATTTAGGCTGAGTAGTTCTATCAGGACTTTTGATGCTTGTCTAGGGCACTACATACCCCAAATAATAATTAAGAACAACCTAAATGATATGTAAGAAATGAGTGTGTCGCTTTTAAAGGTCAAAGTGAAGTGAAGAAACAACAACAACAGAACTAAAACAACAGCCTCAATAGCAAGGCCCATGTATAGGAATATCTGGAGAAGAATGTAATCAGGAATAAAGAAGAAGTTGAGGACAGCATCTCAGAACTAAAGCTATGAATAGCAATATTGTTCTGGAATCTCCCTCCTGTGTGGTGCCTTGCACTTGTTGCTAAAACCAAGCATGCTGGCTTAAAAAAGCTGCAGATGACTGAACAGTGCAAAGGACACTGGACATGAAATGAGGAAACCTGGATTTGAGATAAATCACCACTAAGTTAGCTTGGGTATGTAATTTTATCTTTCTGGTAATTTCTGCACTATAAATCATAACTGTTTTTGGAAGTTAAAAATGGAATGGATGACTCAGTATTTTTGCCTCTGGCAATTTCCCTAAGGAAATAAGTGTGCAAAAATATTGGCTACAAGAATTACTTAATTGGCTTATTGTTGGTAGCGTAAAAATAAGAAAAAAGTACATGTTTAACAATAGGTGACTAAACAAATTGTATATCATTTAGATAGATTCCAGTGAAGCCACCAGCCGTAATAGGAGCATATTTTCTGAAATAAAATTTGTTTATTGTTGATTATATGCTGGTAAGTGAAAAAGCAAGTTACATAAAAGAATGTATAGTATGACCTTGTATTTGCTGTATTTATGTAATTGGGAGAACAGAATATCCCCTTTTCCTTTATTCAGATGAAGGATGATATGAAGAAAAGATACTCAGTATTTCAAAATCTGTCTTATAAAATCATCACTAAAAGTATATAGTGCTAGGCTGGGCACGATGGCTCACACTTGTAATCCCAGCACTTTGGGAGGCCAAGGCGGGCCGATCACGAGGTCAGGAGATTGAGACCATCCTGGCTAACACGGTGAAACCCCGTCTCTACTAAAAATACAAAACAAATTAGCTGGGTGAGGTGGCGGGTGCCTGTAGTCCCAGCTGCTGGGGAGGCTGAGGCAGGAGAATGGCGTGAACCCTGAGGCGGAGTGTGCAGTGAGCAGACACCGGGCCACTGCACTCCAGCCTGGGTGACAGAGCAAGACTCTGTCTCAAAAGAAAAAAAAAAAGTATATAGTGCTTCATAGTTTTTCTGGTAAGCTTGAAGGGAAAGTAGAAAAGAAACTAAATACACTAAAAATGAGAGGACATAGATGATCATGAGGCAGCCAGCAAATTTTTTTTTGTGGATGAGAAACACAATGATAGGATTAACCTGCAAGAGAAATATACTTAAAGTTTCATATTGCTGAGACCTGGAGCTTTGAAACTCTCATCCCCTCTTTCCCTCATTTCCTTTTCACACTTTCCTGCCAAGTGGCATTATAACATCAGCGTACAGATCACACTGAGCCAGGCCAAGATGCTTCTCCAGCCTTAATGTCTCAACCCTGAGAATGGCTCTTGGGGAATGAGTAATAAATGGGATGGTGAAATCTCCCATGGCTAAGTGTGACTTGTTCCAAAAGTAGAGCATGTTTACTTGGATAAGCTTTAAGAAGGAGTTTTGTTGGCTGATGCATGAATCTCTCAGAAGGCAGGAGAGCCAAGTTAGAAAGTAGATATGATCCCAAAGTGAAATCTTCCGGGAAAGGGGCTCTCTCCTTCTGGGATTTTTTTTTTTTTTTTTTTTTTAAATTAAATCACAGTGACTGTAACATAGTGGCTCCTTAATCAATGTTTCCTTTAGTTCTTATCTCCTGCCTGCAAGGAAGTTTTGTTTAATTTTGCTTTTCATCTCTACTTGCCAGCCAAATGACTCTTTACCATTCTGAAGTGCCTCTTTTTCCATATCTCTTCATATGTACCTACATATACACGTGTGTATACATTGAGTTTTCCATCTTTTAGTAAAATGGGCCAACTAATTTTCTTATGAACTGAAAGAGAGAAATGCAGGAATGCAAACTTGTCATTTTTTAAATTAGTCCTCTTAGCCCTATGCCCTGAGGGAGTTCTTTCCTCACTGTGTTAACAATAAAGCATCTACTTCTTTTGTTTGGGGGTGAAAGGGTGCTCATGACAAGATTAAAAGAGCAAATAGGAGAGGAAGGGAAATTCTGAAAATTAATGCTTTTATAAGGCTATGATGACTAACCAACTCCATCTTCGGTAGAATGTCTCTGAGTCACCTATAATGAGCAATGATATTGACAAAAAGAAGCATTGTACACATACCACCACCTAATCACAAATCGCTTAGCTAAACACTTCCTCCCACACAACAGCAATTGTTTCTTCAGACCCTGGAGGAACAGGTTCTGTGGGTGAACTCGCTGCTTGTTCTTTTGTTCACTTTGCCAGGCAGAACCAAGTGGGTGGATTGTGAATAAGATCATTGATGTGTGCTTGGTTGCTAGTCGCCCCACGCGCTCACTTTCCTATTTTACTTATTTAAAGTAATAAAACAGAAAAGCAGAATTGAAGAAAATTGATCACTAAATGTGGTTTCAGGTGCTAAGCAGTCTTTTCATTGTTTTTAAAACAACTTTCATTGAAGTTAGGGCAGGGCGTAGGTAGTATCGTCTAAAGGTGGTACAGAGCACTTCTGGCTTAATGCACCCTTCTTCCAACTGGAATTCCTGCAAAAACTTTAAACTGAATGAGACGTTTAGTTTCCTAGTCCCAAAGTATTATGTGATGAAAAATTATCCAGCACTGGCTGGTCACATCAGGAAGCTACAGCAAGAGCGAATGCAACAGCCAATGAGGTTTAGAGTTTGAAGAAAATAACAATTTCTTTCATCATATTTTATTTTTTCACAACTCTCATTATATCCATAGAATAACAACCTTAAAGGGGACAATACAAACATAATTTGTTCTGACTTTTCCTGATTCCAATGAGTTCCCAAACTCTTTCTTGAAAAAAGCAACACAATCCAGTCTCTCTCTGGGTGTTCACCCTCCCCTGAACACCCATGGTCTAAAAACCAGTAGCTCATATCCAGCTGACGGTTAGGTTCTTATTAGTCTGAGCCCAATAGTGTGTGGCCTGTGGTCCAGTTCTGGGCCAACTGGGCTGCTAGGAAATGTTTCCTTGCTGAGGATGGGTAAGGGGAGGTGTGGAGAAGAGCAAGCGCTCCTCTTACAGTGGGTGTTGTCGTGTCTGGATGTGAGGAACCAACTCATGCATTTTGGGACCTTGAGGTCGTTTCACCCGGAGGATATAGTTTACTCTCTTGCAAGGGCAGAGCTAAGAAATGGAAAGAACCTGGGTTCTTTTTTTTTTTATGTTGTTGAAGTTACTGAAATAAACAGCCAGAGCTGACTCATCTGTCTCTTGTGGAAGTAATGTATTTTCCTTATTATTTAAGGTGTTTGGAATCTAGTTTCTGTTCCTTACAGCTTAATAAATTCTAAATGGGTGCAATGATGGCTAAAAGTTCTTTAGCTACAGTAGAGTTGTTCTTTTCTTTTTCAGTTGATTACGATGTAAGCAATTTACAGCTCTTGGAATTACTCTGAAGCAAATCATATATGTTTTGGGAGCCTCAGGTTTTTCAACTGTAAAGCAAGAGATCAATTCATTTATTCAGCCACAAATATTAATTAAGCACCTACTATGTTCCAGATACTTCTAGGAATTGGGAATACATGAGTGAACAAAAGAGAAAAAAATCCCTGCTCTCGCTGTGTGTGTAATTTAGGAGAGGAGACAACTGATAAATAACATGAATAAAATGAGGAAAGCAGTATGTTAAATAGTAAGTACCAAGCAGAAGAAAATCAGAGAAGGAAGATATAAAGTGCCGGTGGGGGAGGGAGTTTGAAATCTTAGATAGGATTATCAGTGAAGGCTTGACCAAGAAGGTGACTTTATTTTGTAACGAAATAAGAAAGTGAAGGAGCCAGCCTCTTGCCTCTTGCCTTTACGAGGAGGAGTGTGTCTAGCAGAGTAAACAGCAAGTGTAAAGGTCACAAGATGGGAGCACCGCTGGTACGTTCACAGAAGAGGAAGGGGAAAAAGTCATAGAGAGAGGGGCATCAGGCAGGACTCACTTTGTCTCTTACTTTGAGTGAAAACAGAAACTATCAGATGATTTTTAGCAGAGAAGTGATATGCTTTGACATATTTTAACAAGTTCATTCTGGCTGCTGAATAGAGAATAGACAAAGAACAGAAGCCAAGAAACTGTTAGGAGGATATTTCAGTAATATAGATAACAGGATGATGATTTGATTCAAGGGAGGTAGCAGACAGTATTGTGAGAAGTGGTCACATTCTGGGTATGTTTTGAAGGGATTTCAAATAGAAAGAGAGGAATTAAGAATGGTACCAAGATTTCTGATCTGATCAATGGAAGAACTGAGTTACCCATCCTTGAGATATGGAAAGAGTTATAAGAGAGGGTTTTGGTACAGACTATCAGGCACTCAGTTTATGATACATTAATTTGGCATGCCTATTAGATGTATAATGTAGATTTCCAATAGGCAGCCGAATATATATGTTTGGAGTTTAGGGGAGTGATCTGAGCTGGAGATGTATGTTTGAGAATCACTAATATAATCTGAAGCCATTGAGATTAGATGCAATTATCCTGGGAGAGAATGAAGATGAGTTCCAAAATATAAAAGTCAAGCTGGACATGGTGGCATGTGCCTATAGTCCCAGCTACTCAGGAAGCTGAGGTAGAAGGGTCACTGGAGCCCAGTTCAAGGCTAGCCCAAGCAACACAGCAAGACTTTGTTTCAAAAACAGACAGAAAAAAAAAATAACGAAAACAAAAAGTCTTCCAAATGTAAAAGTCAGGTTGGTGAAAAAGGACCAGTCAGAGACTGGGAAGGAGCATCTATAAAGCTGGGAGGAAAATCAGGCAAATGTATTGTTTGAACAACAAGAGAAGAATGTTTAAAGATTGACAGAATGAACAACTATGTCAAATGCTGCTGAGAGATGAAGTAAAAATGAGGACAGAAAATGGATCCTTGGATTTAACAACATGGTAGTCATTGGTGACTTAGAGAACTGTTTTGTGGAGTGGTAAGGGTAACTGGAGCGGGTTTAAGAGCCAATGGGAGGAGAGAAATTTCAGACAGCACAGCAATTTAGGCAAGGCTTTCAATGAATCTAGCTATAAAGAAATGGGGCACTGGTGGATACATCTAGTATGGAGGAAATTATTTATAATGACAAGGTGAGGTGAGGAGAGTTGCTACCTGTGAGCAGAGCTGGTGGCCTTTGTCAGGTGCATGACCTATTTACGAACAGTAATAAAAGAGATAGCAGGGTGCATACACAGAGATGCAGAGATTACTTCATTTCTTGCAGTGAAATAAGCAGCAAGGTCCTCACCTGAGTGAGGATGGGGAAGAAATGTTGGAGGTGGGAAAAGAAAATGAAGTCTGAAATAGTAGACAGAAGACCGGAAGACAGAATGGATTAGGGACATATGATGTTTGGGCAGTCTCTGGGGTTTATTTGAGGGAGGTGAATAGCCAAGAATATATGACAAGACCTGTCAGCACAGGGGCATGTTTTTCCAGCTACATTCAGCCATAGAATTATGAGGATGGCCCAAGTAGATAAGAGGATGTATCCATGGTTGTGGGTTTCCAAGGGTGTGAGAAAGTCCAAGGAGCAAGTGAGTTAGGTTCTACTAGCCTTGTAAAGAGCTTAGATTAAGCCCAGATTACATTATGTGCTAGCAATTGAGTCAGGCCATAGTGCAAATCATAATATCCCAAAGCAGTTTCTAAACATCTGGTTGCAGACAGAAAATTACTAGACTTTGTATAAGTATTTCACAATTTGTCTTGGTCCTGCCTAGAGACTCAGCAATAAAGATTACCCAACAGTTCTTGGCCATTGAAGACTTTAAAACTAGGACAAAATAAACTCATTTTACTGTAAAATAGCTGCAGATCTTTCTTTTTTTTTTCTTTTTTTGAGACGGAGTCTCGCTCTGTCACCCAGGCTGGAGCGCAGTGGCCGGATCTCAGCTCACTGCAAGCTCTGCCTCCCGGGTTTATGCCATTCTCCTGCCTCAGCCTCCCGAGTAGCTGGGACTACAGGCGCCCGCCACCTCGCCCGGCTAGTTTTTTTGTATTTTTTTTAGTAGAGACGGGGTTTCACCGTGTTAGCCAGGATGGTCTCGATCTCCTGACCTCGTGATCCGCCCGTCTTGGCCTCCCAAAGTGCTGGGATTACAGGCTTGAGCCACCGCTCCCGGCCAGATCTTTCTTTAATAAATTAAATAGTACCATAGAAAAACTTTGTGCTTTGTTTTGTGTGTGTGTGTGTGTGTGTGTGTGTGTGTGTATGTGTTACCTCGATTTTCTTCTTAAAACGAAATAGAAAATAATGACAAGCATTTTAGTAGCAGAGGTCTAGCAATAAGACAGCTGCCTAAGTAGTATGGTTTTAGGGATGCTGAGAACAATCCCTCTACAAACCAATGCCCATACCTGTTCACTGGGGCCTGAGGTGCCAACAGGGATGGCCTTTGGCTTTAAGAAAGGGGTCAAAGCTGGCAGGGCACGGTGGCTCACGCCTGTAATCCCAGCACTTGGTAGGCCGAGCAGGTGGATCACTTGAGCTCAGGAGTTCGAGACCACCCTGGCCAACATGGCAAAGCCCTATCTCTAATAAAAATACAAAAATTAGCTGGGTGTGTTGGCATGCACCTGTAATCTCAGCTACTCAGGAGGCTGAGGCATGAGCCTTGAACCCAAGAGGAGGAGGTTGCACTAAGCCAAGTTAGTGCCACTGCACTTCAGCTTGGTGACAGAATGAGACTGTCTCAAAAAACAAACAAACAAAAAAAAAAAAAAAAAAAGGAAAAAAGAAAAAAAGAAACAGGTCGAAGTCTTCAGTGTCCAAGGAGCAAGCAGCAAACTCACGGGGCAGGTATGAAGCATGTGCGTGCCTGGCGGGGCTGGGGGAGTGCTTGCTCCCCTCTGAAAGAGGCACAGCTTCTCTGACTGTTGCTGTAGTGAACACAGAACCAGTGGGGCAGATCTTACACTTTTTCAAATTATTTAAGCCAGAAATCATGACTGTTACATGACATATCCAATTTTTAAATGTTGGTGACATTTTAAAAAAACAAAAAAACACTTGTTATGGACAAACAAGAATTCTTTTTTTCTGTTGTAAAACAGCAAAGGCCTAAATGCAAATCCTTCTGGAGTACAATTACTGCTTAATCTGCTATTAACTTTTCCTACTCCAGTCTGCAGGAGAACATTCCAGCTCTCTTCTGAGAATTGGTTTTGTCTGAGAGAAAAGCAGGAACGCTGTAATTGCTTTGTGCTGCTTTCTCAGGTCAGGGTGGTTTATGACAGCTATTGTTCAGCTCATGGACACACGGTCTAGTATGCTATCTTCACTGCAATCATTTTGTACATTCTCAATTTTTTTTGTTTTGTTTTGTTTTTTGTTTTTTTTTTTTTTTTGAGACGGAGTCTTGCTTGTCGCCCAGGCTGGAGTGCAGTGGCTGGATCTCAGCTCACTGCAACCTCCGCCTCCTGGGTTCACGCCATTCTCCTGCCTCAGCCTCCCGAGTAGCTGGGACCACAGGCGCCTACCACCTCGCCCGGCTAATTTTTTGTATTTTTAGTAGAGACGGGGTTTCACCGTGTTAGCCAGGATGGTCTCGATCTCCTGACCTCATGATCCGCCCGTCTCGGCCTCCCAAAGTGCTGGGATTACAGGCTTGAGCCACCGCGCCCGGCCAGTACATTCTCATCTTTAAAAAATCTGATAAAGAGACCACAGAGCCATGAAAGGTTCATAGAAGTCAGTAGGATTTTATTCAATGAAATCACTCAAAAGCTGTGTCATCTATGTTTACCCTTAAATTATAATTCTTCTTACACAAAAATTTGAAATTTGGGTTAAGATTAATATTCCTTGAAAATTTCCTTAGAACATACTGATTTACTACTACATTTCATTTTTCCTACATTCAGCTAGATGACCACTTCATTTGGTGTCTCTCAGAATCCTGCTGAGACATTTGAGTCCGAATATATACTCAGCAGTAACAGTAAACCTACATAAAGAGGGCAGCACAACAGCAAAACAAGAGTTGCATACCCTCCTGAGTAAAGAATAATAACAATACGAATATTAATATCAGTGATCAGAATAGTTACATTGCTACCATTTAATTTCTATCAAATATCATTCTAGTCACTCTGTACCCATTAATTCTCACAATATCTTTATTAAATTGGTATGTTTATTCTCATTTTACAACTATGGAAACTGAGGTTCAGAGGGAAGAGGTAACTTGCTCAGAGCATCAAGACAATGGTGAGAGAACCCATCATTAAATCCAGGACGATCTGAGTACACTTTGAGGCTTCTGTTATCAAAAGGGGTTGGCCTCAATTCAACAACTATTTGTCAACGATATCTCCATTGGTTTGGGTTTAGGAATGCAATGATGAATACACAGTTCTTGCCCACAGCGACATTATACTGCAGTAGAGGAAACACAAATAGAAATATATTTTCAAAACAATGTGGTTGGCAGGAGAGGTAAATACAATCTATTATGCAAGTATTGAGAGGGAAGGCAAGCCCAGAATAGAGCCTAGGAAGGTTTGCTGTGGAGCATGATGCTCTACACTGAATCTTAGGAAAGAGTAAGAAGTAGTGGAAGACTATTTATTCTAGGTAAGAAACATAAACAACATGAACAGCATAAACAGGCATGTGAGCAAGTGGATGTTTTTAGCAAATCAAAAGAAGCCGAGCATCCATGTATGCTCAAGTTCAAGTTGGGAAGTAGCAGGAGCTGGCGTGCTTGCCTATATCCCAGAGATGATAACACCAAAGCGTTACAAGGTCAGGTTCGTGTTTAAAAAAAAGCAGCCATGTGAAGGCTGGATTGGAGGGTAGAGTATAGAGAAGCTTTTAGGGGTCTTAGTTGTTAACTATGTTGTTCTCAGCAACATTTTCCCAGAAGAGACCATTGTTTTGCTCATAGAGAACTATTAACTTGCCATTCCCACCAAGTGCAAATTGTCATGTACTAAATGAGGCCAGAGCAGGACACACTGCCCTTGACACTGGCCAGCACCACACAGGCATAAATACAGTAGCTCTTCTGAAGAAATAAAGATGGACGCACTGTCAGCAGAAATCACAAATTTATTAACTCTTAAATATATCAATCAGTCATTTACCATTATGGCAAGAAATATATACAGTGTCCCATGGTAAACTGCAGTGTTTCAAAATGATAGAAGATAATAAATGTGTAATTCATTTGTGGTGGAGAGAACAAATCACAATTTCCTCACATCTTAGTGCGGAAGACAAACTTGATCTACAGTAATACTTCAACACCACATGCTAAAAGTGTAAAAAAAAAACACTCTACACCTATTTTTTTCTTTAAATACATGTATGCCACGTATAGCTGCTTCACAAAAAGGTAAAAGAAATTAAAAAGGGAAAAATGAGGCCATTATTTTTTCACAGATCTCATTGGCAGGTTAACATGGCTCAATATATTGACTGTATATATTTATTTTAAATATATATTGTTTTAAATTGTGTAATAATTATCAGAAAAGCTTCAACCCATCTACCATACATCCACTAGCAATAATATCTAAGATGATTAGTAATCAACACAGAAAGGTGAGATGAGAGAAGAGAGGAAGGGTTGTTTTTGTTGCTTTGTTTTCCTTTTTTGCTTCTGCTTTACAAACAGGCTTCTGAGGACTGTGAATTACTATCGTTAAAATAACAATGACAGAGATTCCATGCACTGTAAAGCATTTCAGAGAAGAGAACAAAAAAAAAATCACAGGAATTGAATCAACAAAGGAAAAATGAGAAGCACAAAGAAAACCTAGGACATTTCCCTTTTGGTTTTAAACTGGAAAATCCTAACTCCTTGGAGGAAGATAACGATACTCGGATTCAAGAGAGAAGCTAAAAAACACAAGTCACAAAGATCAAGTTCAAAACACTTATGAGAATGGCAAACATTTGTAAGCCTCTCTAACACTAGAACACTAGCTAGTGATGATGCAGAAGTGACCCTTTCATTCCCCAAGGCGGAGGTGAGTGCGTTTGCATAAAACCCCCTCTGCTATCAACTTGGTATCCTCCTGGCAACTGTCCCAATCAGTAAGACGTTGCAGTCACAGGAGGAACTTGCTTTTATCCTAAGTTTAAACAATTCAAATACCTCTAACATAGTTCGGATACCTAAGTCCAAAGTAGAGCTTGAGCAGAATTATAAACCTTTAAAATCTTGACAACATTTTTGTGGGCCCTGAAGATGATCAAAAGTGCTAGTTGAGCCACCTTCAAAAGGCTTTTATTTCCTTTTTACCTTCATTATGCAAATTTCACTTTTTTTCTTTTCTCACACACTACTGGCCGGCCTCCTCAAAAAAGGAAAAGGGAAAAAAGTAAGAAAAGAATGGAACAAAAGAAAAATAAAAAAGGAAGCAAACGAAAGGAACAAAGAAACAGGATAAAGAAAAGAGATCACAGATTCGAGAAGGAAAAACAATTCAATTCAGCAAATTCACCAAAACAATGTGAATATATCCTAAAGTGATTAAACTCAGAAATGATGTGAATTTTTCCAGTTTACACAGTTTGACCAAAAAGAGCATGGCTTTATGTGGTAGCAAACCAACTGATTCTTGCTTCTACTTTCATAAGTGATTTTGCCCACATATCAACCCACTTTAATTGTTAATCAGCAAAACTTCCCCTGAAAAATCATCCATTTTAACCAGGATCACATCAGGAAACTGAAGGTATATTTTTTTACCTTAAAAAAAAAAACAAAAACAAAAACAAGAAAAACCAAAAAAACCAAACAAGCCAAAACAGATTAACAGCAAAGAGTTCTAAAAAATTTACATTTCTCTTACAAACTGTCATTCAGAGAACAATAGTTCTTAAGTCTGTTAAATCTTGGCATTAACAGAGAAACTTGATGAAGAGTTGTACTTGGAATATTGTGGATTTTTTCTTTTTGTCTAATCTCCCCCTATTGTTTTGCCAACAGTAATTTAAGTTTGCACGGAACATCCCCGTAGTTGAAGTGTAAACAATGTATAGGAAGGAATATATGATAAGATGATGCATCACATATGCATTACATGTAGGACCTTCACAACTTCATGCCCTCAGAAACATGCATGAAGAGGAGGAGAGGACGGCCCATGGTCACCATCCAGGTGCCTTGAGAACAGAGAATGCAGAAGTGGCACTGTTGATATTTAGCTGAAAGGAGAAAGGGGGAGGAAGAAATAAATTATATTGTTTTACAAAATATCATCAAATTGCTTTGCCATAGATTTGACTACGCTACAGTTTTATAACTTGGCTAACAAATAGATTGAAAACACTATGTATAAGAGATGTTCGCTTGTGATCATTATAGGAAGAAACATACAATGTTACACAAAGACAGTATTAAAATAGAAAATGAGTATTAATTATTTTTTCACACAAAGCTAAGCTAAAAATAAAGAGACAGGGACACAGGCTTCAGTCACATTATTAAATCTAAGTATACATCTTAAGCATTCCTGTTTACTGGACACATTAGTAAATGAATATAATCTATTTGCTGAAATAGACTTAAAATTCAAGTTCATCCTTAGCTTTTGTTATTATTATTAGATTCCTTGGGAAATCAAACCTAGAAGTCAATTTAACCAGGAATATAGTCTCAAAAGTAGAGAGAACATGATTACTCTCTTTAATTGGAGATCTCCTTTGTTGAAAGCAACAGCTGGGAGCACTATTTGTTAAAAGCTCTGATAAGGTTTAGTTCTCTGAATGAGGCAAATATTCACAAAAGCACCATACATATCTGAATACTTGTAACCCAGGTCTAAGAAACAACTAATTAAAAACAACAATAAAAGCATGAAGTTAATTACAGTCAACTTTCAATTATCCTCTGGAATTACCCACTTAGTGAGTTTTAAATTTGAGCTTGACTTCCTCCTGTGGCCTGTGCTCATGGTCAAGCACCATTATATTCAGTCAGGCACAGCAAATTGATTTACACATTCACCATAGCCAGCTGCTTATATAATTGCAACCTCTTGAAAGAATGGTTAAGACACCAAAGGATTCTAAAGCTTAATATAAATTAAGTCCGGATAATTGAGAGTTATCTGAACTGACCTAGACATAATTTACTTTTGATGTGAAAACTTCAGGATTCTAACATGACATAATCCACATGTTGGAAAAAATTCATTTCAGTGTTTATTACCTTTAAAATAAGGATTATGCTACCAAACAGAGCTGAATGTTAGATTCAAAAGCTCATGCAAAATTGCTATGAATTTTCAAAGACCTTGTATGGTTTTCATTGAATATTATGCAAGAAAATATATCCTCAAAAGGAAGGAAAACAGCCATGCAGCTTTTCATTCAGCTCCAATCACAAAGTATCACGGAGCAGGATGTTACTTACAAGACCCATATGTGAATGATTTTCAGGCCTTAGATGTTTTGCCACAAAGAGGTGCCTCCTGAGAAGTTTTCTTTCCCATTTGGAATACAGGGTGGCCTATTAAGAGAAGCCCCATTTAAGCCACCTGGCATAAAATGAAGTTTTCTTGAATAGGCTTCATCCCATAAACACTTCAGGGAATTGCAAAAAAACCTAACCCTCTGGTACTGTATGAATGTAACCCCTTCTATATTAACTGGTGATTTGTGCTGTACCTCTTTGGTGTAAAAAACACACAAAAACGGGTGTCTTCATTATCTTCATATTCCTCTTGTGTTTTTCTCTTAATTACATAGCTATAGTTTTGAGAATAAATTTCAGCCTATTGTTTGGTTTGGTTTTTTTTTTGTCCCTGTTGACCCACTTTTTACAAATCCAACAGTGATATATAAGTATTAAGTCTATACAGAAGGCCTTTGAAAACCACTGTGGTATGTTATCAAACTAAGAAATCATGATGGATTCTCTGGAGTGAGTTGAATGGCTGTTTGTATGAATCCCCATTCCAAATCCCAAATATTAACAGGTGATCCTGGTGAGATAATTCGGAAAGAGATCAACAGTGGACCAAACTTCTACACTGACTTTAAACTCTTCTTGTTTTCATATCACTCCACTTTACTAATAAACCTATTTTCAATTATTCCTCTTTACTCTAGTTGTAACCGGCATTCCTTACCAATAATGTTCTATCATATTAAACTAAATCCTGATATTGTACTTTTCTTCATGATGCTCCTTTAGCTTGGACTATTCTCCTTTGTTTTTTCTATCTTTCTATGTCTCTAAATTCTACTCATCATTTAAAATTTTGTCCAAAATTCTATCTTATACACAAAGTGTACTTCCAAACTGTTAGAAACAGTTTACACTGTTCATTAATTTTACTGTATTCTGAAGTTGATGATAAAGTTTATTATATCATTTTTTTCTTTAGAATCAATGATTGACTAAACGAGAATACATGTTCCTTGAAAGCAATATCTTTTACCTTGTGTTGAATCTGGCACAGGTTAAGCACCTAGGAGATTCACAATAAATATGTGCCTAATCGCGACTGGAAAAGCAAATGATATCTGAGGTAGAGTGGTGAGGTGAGAACGACATTGCACTACCTGACAATGGCCTTTTAAATGCAGTCTCTGTAACTGAGCTTTAGGGGATCATCCATGAAATGAAACTCCTGATAATGTATTGGCCATTTTAGAAACTCCACCCTATGCTTTCTTCTGATGTCCCCTTCTGTCAATTGAGAAAATGAAGTCACAAATATTTTGCCTTATTATACAAATCCCCTAGATTTAACCCTGTGAGATTTTGATAAGGTAGTCTCTAGTCCTATGCAAACCTATTATATACTGCTCTATAGGAAGTTTCAACCCACAATTGGCTGATCTGATTGATCTTTCCAGAGAATCATAAACCTTTCCCGTGAAGCCATTTATTTTCATCAGTGTAACCAACTACCAGCATTAAATAACATACACCACACTATTAACAATGGAATAAGTAGAAGAAGCTGACCATGGGTGTATTAACAAAGAAGCTGACAGCCTGGGAATATTTACTTGATGGGTACTGTTGGTGACCCCGAGCGATGAAAATGAACATTCTGCCACTTTCCATCCCGACGGTGCCACACACGAGTCTCCTCTGACTGCATTGTCTTTGGCATTCCACTGCCATCCATGTACTGTGTGAGCCTAATATACGCTATGCAGGCGGCATCGTCCCCTACCAGATGTACATGAGGGTTTAGAATAATAGTGTGGATTGGTTTATTGCTTTTGGACAAAGCTGAAAGAGAAAAACAAGAAAAGCAAAATTTAGTTTCTATGTAAAGGAAACTAAAACCAGTAATAACATCAGTTAGGACCAATACATGAAATGCCATTTATTCAGTCAGTAATTAATTAGTTAATTAATCTACTATTTATACTAATCTGGTACTGGGCACTGTACAAAGCAAGGAAAGAACAAAAGTGGATGCAGTCCTTCTTTTATCTGGTTTCCTTCACAGGCATTTATATGCTCCTCTGGAAATTCTGATTGGGTGAGAAAGCTGGAGAGATTATTTACGAAGGAAAGTGGTTAGAAACAGAAATCACAATATGAACAGAGGTGAAGAAGGCCTGGCCCAGGTGTGCCAAGCAGTTCCTGTCTTTTCCAGGAATGAACTGCTGGGAGAGTTGACCAGGGATCTTGTGGTGGTGTTTGTTTTTGTTAGTTGGTGAAGTATGTGGGAGAAGGGCAATATATCAAGTTTCAGGTATGGATATCACTGTCTCCAAAATAAGGCTGGCGGTAGCCTTTGAACAAGCCTATGAACTTGTTTCTCATCTCATCCTCTGACTCCTCCACATACTAGAGTCTATTCCATGATAGTCCACTGTGATCATTTGATAAACATTCAAAATGTGGTGTTGGCACACAGCCTGATTCTAATCTTCTAGCTCTTTCCGTTGCCTGAGTAGCCCTCACTATGCTTCAGACTCTGGTGTTTTAACAGTAGCTACCAATTCTAATTATTCAATCACCAAGAGATATGAGGAAGATTAGGGAACATCACTTACTGATGCTGTTCCTTTCTTAGATCACTAGAAAACGTTGAATTGTTTTTAGCTGTTATCCAAACATGCTTTCCATTCTCAGAAAACATCTATTCAAATTATCCAAAATATTATTATAGTCACCTGAATATCCCATTATGAAAGAATTACATTTATGGAATATGATGTATAGTGTTATGCTGAAATAGGTTAAAATATTAATGGGTTAATTCTTTCATTAGGGATCAGACGATGTCAATAGAGAGTTAATTGGAGGAAACATGAGATGCTATCAGAACACTGGAATATAGGGAATATGATAACATTTACTGAAACTTTGTTAGAGAGAATTTATCAAATAGTTCTTTTTGTTTATTTGTTTGTAAATGCCTAATGCATATAAGAAAAAGTAACTCATTCAACACATCTTACTTCGAAAATCCATGCCAAAGCAGACATTCTTATCAAAGCTTATAATTACTGAAAGTGATGTGATTATCCCAATTATTCCTACAATACATTTCTTCTTTAATTCAATAAGATCTCTGCAAAAATAGTACATTCACTTAATGCAATATGCAAACACAGCATAATGTCTAATGTCATTAGGTGTAAGGAAAAAGAGAAGGATAAAGGGAATTCCTGGTTTACATTTTTCTTGATGACCTGAAGGATTTCTGCAGGATGAACTTCTTTTGCCACCTTCTTTGAAAAGTGGCGGATTCCTCTGAAACTACCACAATTCTTAAAACTTGAATTGAAAGATTTATCTGATTACTTAACTTGATTTTCATTTTACTTTGAAAATAAGCATCACATATGCTTGAAAGCACTCTTCTATGTTGAATATTTTGGCATGGTGTGGTTTTTAAAAATTTTTTCCTCCTATTTTTTCCTTTTCTTATTTTTAAAATTCGAGACAGGATCTCATTCTGTCACCCAGGCAGGAATCCAGTGGTATGATCAAAGCTCACTGCAGCCTCAATCTCCTGGTCTCAAAGTGATCTCCCATCTCAGCTTCCCAAGTAGCTGGGACTACAGGTGCTTGTCATCATGCCTGGTTAATTTTTGTATTCTTTGTAGAGATGGGGTCTCACTATGTTGCTCATACTGGTTTTGAATTTCTGGCCTCAAGCTATCCTCCCACCTCAGTCTCCTAAACTGTTGGGACTACAGGCATGAGCCACTGTGCCTGCCTAATTTTTTTATATATAGTTTTATGAAAACGTGAAATAACATTTTTTTTGTAACTGATTTATAGCCTATATTATACATTAACTGGAACTTGCTTGAAGTGTATTCGATCAACATTACTTTTTTTTTTTTGAGATGGAGTTTCACTCTTGTTGCCCAAGCTTGCGATCTTGGCTCACTGCAACCTCTGCCTCCCGGGTTCAAGCAATTCTCATACCTCAGCCTTCCAAGTAGCTGGGATTACAGGTGTGCGCCACCATGCCCAGCTAATTTTGTATTTTTAGTGGAGATGAGTTTTTACCCTGTTGGTCATGCTGGTCTCGAACTCCTGACCTCAAGTGATCCACCCACCTTGGCCCCCAAAGTGCTGGGATTACAGGCATGAGCCACAGTGCCCAGCCAACATTAATTTTTATACAAAGATATTTTTTAAAACACACCAAAACTGTAAGCCAAGCCTGACATATTTTTTTTTTCAATTTTGAATACAAAACAATTTTATGTTTCAAATGCTGGATGAAGGTGAAAACTCTCATTGTAGAAAAGAGCCAAAGAATCTGCAAATTTGGGAAAAATTCAGAGACATTTAAAAAGGGCATGTTATTAAATTAGGAATAAATGTACCATTTTCGAAGTAGAATCGGTGAAAATCCATCCCTTCCACTAAATTACCCAGAGCTTCAGGTTCAAAAGCAGTAAGGCCTGGGTCACAGATTTTTCTGTAAAAGAAAAATAAAGAAAATAACCAATTAATAGGTGCTTAATGTATTTTGTTGTTTCATGTGTAAACATTCTGATTTATTAGTCGCTGAAGGAAAGAGCCTCTAAAAACAATGAAATAAAAATGTTCTATCAAAAACCTTGGCAAGGTGGGTTGAGGAGCAGACTCTGAAAAGACATTTTGCAGAGAACTCTGATAGGAACAAACTAATTTATCCAGTTCAAGCAGATGATAATATACAATATTTTAGGAGGCCCCCTTTTACAATTTCTACTTTTTTATTTTTAAGGTGAATTTTCCAGTTTTTCTAACTCTTGATTGAGGTTTACTAGTTTTTAAAAATGCTCTCCAAGTCCTTTTGTCCAAGTTTAAGACACTCTCCAAATCCTATAAAACTATCTTTGAATCTGAAATTAAATACTTCTGGAATAATAATAATAATAATTATTATTTTTGAGAGAGAGTCTTGCTCTGTTGCCCAGGCTGGAGTGTAGTGGTGCAATAATGGCTCACTGCAGCCTCAACCTTCCAGACTCAAGCAATCCTCCTGCCTCAGCCTCCCTAGTAGCTGGGAGTATTGACGTGTAGTACCACTCTGGGTTAATTTTTTAATTTTTATTTCTAGCAGAGATGGGGTTTCCTTACGTTGCCTAGGCTGGTCTCTAACTCCTAGGCACAAGTGATCCTCCCACCTGACCTCCCAAAGTATAGGATTACAGGGGTAAGCCCGGTACCATGCTTAGCCCTGGAATAATTTTTGTTGGACCACATCTTCTACATTCATGTCAAACATGTATATGACAATTGACTTGAAAGAAAGTATCACACCCTACACTTCCTGGCAATGTCCACGAGACTTACATCTTATTATTGTGTTTAAGTTTATTTTATTTTTAAAATGAAATCAATAGGAGGTTCAAATGCTCATACTGGTTTTCTTTCTTAATCCTAGAAGTATGATTCAATAAAGGGGTGTGCAATTTTAAATATTTGGAAAAAACCAATGAGCTTTCTTTGGAGAAATTTATTTATTCAGTAAAGAATTGCTGAACATCAACTATGTGGCAGATATTCTTCAAAACAAGCAATTATAATACAATAATCAATACCAGAATAGATGAAAATGTGAAGTGCTCAAAAAACAGATTACTAATCGTGAACAGGAAGGGTTTAAGAGAGGAAGAAAATGTGAGCTGGGCTTTGAAGAATAAGTAAGAGTTTTTCAGGTATGTGGGAGGTGGTGGGCAGGGGGAGGACAGCAAGTGCAATGGTCTGCTGCTGTGAAAATGCAGAGTACACTTGGGGAATGATGACTGGTTGCTTGATATGGAAAGCAAGGTCACTGTGTTATGTGTGTAAGGCCCCTGGAAATGTAGACAGGAAAATATTTCCTTTGGGCCTATGGTGATCAGGGTAGGCTTCTCAGAGAAGGTGACAAGATCTGGATTTGAAGAATGAGTGGGAGTTCACAAGGTAGATCAAATGGAGTACAAATCAAAGGATTTTGGACTGTTTATTAATTTGCCCTAAAGGGTAATACAGTGAATGGGGCCACATCTAATTTCATAGAGAAATTCCCCTTTGGGGGTGGCAAATTTTTTTAAATGTTCAACAGAAATACAAATTTCAAAAGTCTATCTCACTGTACTTCCTCAAAGTGCAGTACTGTTTATAGAACGTGGAACCCGTATTATTTAAAGAATACTTTTAAAAAGTAGAAATCACAGTGGATATCCTTTGTGCCTTAAAGATGGCGGGGGCAAGGATTACAACCTTCACTTCAGACTGCCTGCTGGGTAGGCGTTTCTAAGCTTAAAATCAAATATATATAGTCTCTTTCTAAGAAGCAAAATGGGAAGAACAGCGTTCCTATGGTAACAAGAATTTATTCTGCCAGGGGCTATTACTTCCTCTATAAATATGGTTTTTGGTTGTCATTATCAGTGAACCAAAATTTCTTACTGCCTTACATCAGTACTAACATAATCTGGGAATCACAGGGCCATGATGGATCTTCTTACCCAACCATGAAAAGAGTCAATATATTTGGAAATGTTCCTATCTATCTATCTATCTAATCATCCATCTACCCTACAAAAGACTTTGGATTAATAAAAGATCCACAAAGCTGCCATTTGACATGTGGGTGTGTGTGTGATCTGAACAGGTGTTCTAAGGACCAGCTGACAGGGATACACCAGTACATTCTACCATCCCAAAAGCTCTCTAATGGCAGCCCTCTTGGATTAACTCTGGCTGGAAAGTACAAAATCAGGCCAGGTTATAGGTCTCCATAGGCAAAGATATTAGTGAACTGATGTGTTTCCAAGGTTTAGCATTATTTAAAATATCCTATTTTAAACTGTCTGAGAATATAGGAAACATACACTTTTGCCTGGCTACAATTGCTCCCTATATAATAGTAGTATCTGTTTATAAATTGAGAAAGAATAGAAAAGAAGCAGGAAAAAAATTCATACACAATTTTACCTCTCAGAGGCAACTTCTTTTTTTCTTTTTGACAACAACAAACACAACTTTTTATCATTCCACAAGGAAATGCTATTGCAAAAAAAAGATTTTTTTAAAAAGAGAATATTCTTATTCTTCAAATAATCATATGTATCTAACAAGGATATAACAGCAACAAGAATTTTTAAAAAGCAGGTTCTATGGCACAGCTATAAACAATTGTTTAATAGGGAACTGTTGTCTCTGAAAACAAACTGTTCTTTTTAACTCCAATTTTTACTATATCTTTTATTCCAAGTATGCCTTATTAGGTCATAATAACGAATTGATACACTCATACACATGTATATGCATGTGTTTATACATATATGCACACACATTTAATTTATAAGAACAAGCTCCTGATATAGTTTCATTCATACATTTAGCTAATCTCTTCCATATTTTATATTTGGTGTTTATTTATAACTAATGATAAAAGAAATACTTGCTTACTTTTATAAAAAGGCAGGAAAAAAATTCACACGTAATTTTACCTCTCAGAGGCAACTTCGTTTTTTCTTTTTAAAATCTAATTTGGCATATTTCATTCCACTTTTAATACTTTTTATTTATTTATTTATTTTTGAGATGGAGTTTCGCTCTTCTTGCCCAGGCTGTACTGCAATGGTACGATCTCAGCTCACTGCAACCTCTGCCTCCCAGGTTCAAGCGATTTTCCTGCCTCAGCCTCCTGAGTAGCTGGGATTACAGTCATGGGCCACCACACCTGGCTAATTTTGTATTTTTAGTAGAGACAGGGTTTCTCCATGCTGGTCAGGCTAGTCTTGAACTACCGACCTCAGGTGATCTGCCCACCTTGGCCTCCCGAAGTGCTGGGATTACAGGTATGAGCCACCACACCTGGCACTTTTAATACTTTTTACTTTTGTAGTTTTAATAATTATGTACATACTCTTTTATGTCCTGCTTAATTTTCAGTAAAAACATCATAAATATTTTTCCAGGTTGCTAGAAACTCAACATAACCATTGTACCAAAGATGACTTAATGGGAACTGTACCGCTTCAATATGTATCTTTGTTCACAAATTTTTGCTCATGTTTTACATAAAAAAATGTATACTCATGTTAAATTCTTATAAATAGAATTATAGTATTACAGTAAAGTAAGCCTTTATAAAAGTTTTCAGGTATATAATAATAGATTATATAACAAAATATATTAATAATCCCCCCATCTCTGCCACTACTGCCATCCTGAAAGTTTGCACCCAATTGTGTTTTATTCCGTTGTATAGGAAAGTCACCACTGTCCTGCAGTATCTGCACCTTGGTGGCTGTCAGCAGAGTTTATATGTCTGCTGATTTTATAGGCAGAAGAGGCTCTTGCATTCAAGTTTGCATATACTTAATTAGTAAACATAAACATGCCTTTATTAGTTTACTTGTCATTTATATTTCCTCCTCTGATAATAGTCAGTTCATGTTCTTTACCTATTTTTCTACTTTTCAATCATATTCACGTAATTTAAAAAAATTAACTTTTGCCGGGCGCGGTGGCTCACACCTGTAATCCCAGCTCTTAGGGAGGCAGAGGCGGGCGGATAGCTTGAGCCCAGGAGTTCGAGACCTGCCTGGGTAATACAGCGAGACCCCGTTCTCCACAAAAAGGAAAAAAAAAAAAAAAAAAAAAAGACAAAAAAAAAAATTAACTTTTGACATATGTTTTGAAAATGTTTTTCTAAGTTTGTTTGCCTCTTTTATTCTTGGCTTTTTAATTAAAGTATACACATGTTACTTATTTAGGTATAATCATATTATGTTCTCACTTATGATTTTATCTTCAGCTTTTGGATCTTTCTAGCCAGAGATCAGATTCAATCTCTGTTTTGCATTTAAGTCTTTCGCTGGAGTAGAACTCATGAGTTGCATGGTGTAAGGAGAAGGCCCTGTTTAAACTGAATGCTTTATTTTTACTTCAGCAAAGTAATTTCCTTCATAGTTCCTATGATCCAGGAGTTTATAAACTTTAAATAAGCATTAGAACCCATTCCTCAAGTAAAGTTTTCCTTAAGATACAAACATATAAAAGAGATGGAGATAAAGTTGAACTGTACTGGCTGAAGAGAGAAGGCTGCCTCATGTCACCTCCTAATCTCTTTCTCTGCCCCAGAACCTCTGCAGAACTGCAAGGGAAAACATTTCTTAAGCTGAAATGCACATTTTATGTGCTTTCCTTTTTTGCGTGTGCTTTTGCTCACATGAATTGCTCTGCCTGGATTGCCCTTTACTCATCTGGACTTGTGTGTGTGTGTGATACGGGAGTGGTTATACATCTGCGTATTTACAAAGAAATCTCCAATCACTGGATCAGAAGTCAAGTCTTCTCTCTGTGAAATCTTTTTTTCTTTTCTTTTTTTTTTTTGAGACAGGGTCTCATTCTGTCACTCAGGCTAGAGTGCAGTGACGTGATCATGGCTCATTGCAGCCTTGACTTCCTGGGCTTAGGTGATCCTCCTGCCTCAGCCTTCTAAGTATGTGGGACTACAGGTGTGCCCCACTATGCCTGACTAATTTTCAAACTTTTTGTAGAAATGGGGTCATGTTCTGCCACCCAGGTGGGTCTCGAACTCTTGGCCTCAAGCAATCCTCCGACCTTGGCCTCCCAAAGTGCTAGGATTACAGGTGTGAGCCACTGTGCCTGGCCTCTGAAATCTTAAATAAATTTTTCTCTCCTAGGGGCACTTAGTCATTTATACCATGAAATAAAACTATTGTTGACATATCAAATCTGGAGTTAAATATATGCAAATTTAGATATATTGAAGAATGCATTCATATAACAAATATATTTACCATATGCATGAAAACAAAGTAAATGTCTGCTACTCACGTGTAGGCTTCAAAGTCCCCGTTGTTGATAGCTTCGATCAGTTGTTCAGTGACTTTGATAATCTCTTGCTTTCGTGCTAAAGGCAAAAATAAAGAGTTGGGTGAGAATAAAAGACAAAAGTCATATAAAACATTCTTTTTCACTTTCATTTTTTGAGATAGGGTCTCACTCTGTCACCCAGGCTGGAGTGCAGTAACGCGATCATGGCTCCCTACAGCCTTGACCTCCTGGGCTCAAGTGATCCTCCCACCTCTGCCTCCCAAAGTGCTGGGATTATGGGTGTGAGTCACTGTGCCCAGCCAGAATCTGCATTTTAACATGACTCTCAGGTGACCTCTGAGTACATTCATGTTGGAAAGCACTGCTATTTTCCATTTGTTTGAAAACAACAGTCACCTGAAAGGTCAAGGTTATGTTTTTTAAAATTAGTTTTTACAACCTTAAACAACTTGATTGGATTAGTAAACATATTTCTCTCCATAGTTAACAAATGTTATTAAAAACAATAATCTCAAAAAGTATCATTCTAACAATATAGGTCTATCTTCAGAGTAAAGATGATATCTTGCATTGAGATATTGAACTTTACATAATTATTTGCATTTTCTCACTATTCTGCTTGACTGACTCTACAAGAGGATGCTGACACTTTGGCCTTTGTATTTAGACGAATGGCCTTTAGTAAACTACAAATTGAAGAAGTGACATACGAATCAATACTGTAGATGTAGGCAGATAATCAGATGAAAGCCTCCAGGTATAGCTGTCAAACCCAACACCAACCATGATTTGTTTCTATTCCTAGCCCATAATTGGTGAAATTATTAATAGTTGGTTTGGCTCAAATCCTATCTATTCAGTGAATTTGTTTCTGCTGACATCTGTCTCAAGTGTTCTTTCTCTTTTTCAAAAGCCTGCAGAATCTGTATTACTCACCTGGCAATTATGCATATGCTATCTCTTGATACCTTCTTTAGTTTAAAACACATTATTACTTGTTTTAAATTGTTATTAAACTTTCTGTACTGTGTAATGTGTCTTCTTCGTTAACTTAAAAGCTCCCGGAGGGCAAAGAACATTTTATTTTCTTGTATAGCCTAAAAAGCTTTGTTCAATGTCTTTTATGGAATAGATGCTCAATGTTTGTGAATTTAACCAATTGAGACTAATAATAACCTTTCTTTATTTCAGAACACTGTTCTCTTACTTATAAAATTACTGCATGAAATATTTTAGAAATCAAATTTTACTGGATTTTAAGAATATTGTGATAGTCCCTTAAAATCACTGACAATAGACTGGGAATCACAAAATGTTACCTCCCATCTTATCTTACTGAGGTAGTGAGGCTGCTATTGATCACGAAAAAAGCTGACCTCTGGTTTTGTTCTTTACTGAGTTAAGAAACCAGTTTGCACTTTTTATGAACCTGATATTCATTAAACAGATTGTAACCACAAACTTAAATGCTTACTTTCACTCTGAAACTTCAGGTTACCTAAGTGATGACAGTATTTAAAAATAAGTTTTCTATAAATCAAATTTTACTTCATTGAGACTCTATATGAGACTATATCATAACAAATACAAGTAATAAACTATCCTATAAAATGTGATTAAGTTAGTCCATAATATGGTCACCAACAATGTCAAGGTCTATAATATTAAAAAATCACTATATGGGTTAGAATTCATATTTCGTTAACATAATTACTTTTTGTTTATGTAAAGTAACATAACACAGCTCCTACAGAAGTCGAAAAGATTTCTCGCCCTTGCTCATTTGATTGATGAATATCAATAATACATTTAAAAGCAAAACATACTGACAGAAGTGGTATCAGGGCATGATTTTGTAATAAGGATGCTGCCAGTGACACATTTTAGCTTAATTCAGTTAAGCAATAGGTGATTCATCCGTCTGTGGCCTCAACAGTATGAACATTTGGCAAAAGCTAATGACAGCTGACCCGATTCTGGAACATAAGGGACACAGGTGAGGAGGATCTCAGAAAATGAGATGATAAAAATGTGACCACCAAAACTTCCTTCTCACATGAAATCCTCATTTCAAACTAACAGATTTTTATTTTTTTAATTTTTGTCTGATATACAGCTGACAGGAAAAACTACAGTTTAGAAAACATGGACAATTTGAAATGAGCATAAGATCAACGTCTTTCGTGAAGTTTCATTAGGGTAAGTCTCAGTTTATAGAGTGTGAAGAGTTCAGGATCACTTTCTGAAGTTTCTGAAAGTCTCTGCACTGCCTCACAAGCATAATATGGAATTAGAACCATCGGGTGTATATGGCCGCCTCTCACTTTCTGAACCACTATGGAAATACACGTTCACTCTTCAATATTTTGCATGCCACAACTGGCTTAAGGGTTGTCCTGCATAAACAAAGCAACACAAATTGCCTTCTCTCACTTCTTGTGCTTAGAAATGATGGTGCTTTTACTGGCAGGACAACACATGGGAATCAGCCAGGATGCTTCTGTGCTGTATCATCATAAAAACAATGTGACTCTTTTGGCTTAGGAGGGGCCTGGAACTCAGGAATCTTTAGAGTGCTTATTTCCCTGGGGCAAAGGAGCTTGAGTGAGTCATAGGCGGCACATGACAGCTGACTCTTTAAAGGAAAGCAGAAGTCTGGAAATGAATCATTTGTATATAGTAGTCAGCTTGTGGTTGGAACTGTTGTCACAAGCCCAGCATCTCACCTAGAGGAAGAGAGGGTTTGGTGCTAGCTAGCTCTACTCTCAATCAGCAGTGAGGTTAAGGAACAGTTACTGTGCCAGGGCTTTGGATAGACAAGTTGTGTGGGGAGGGGGTCCACTCTCATTTGGCCTTCCCTCTTCCTGAACACCAACTAATAACCACTCCAAAAGTCAAAGTGGGGAGAGCTTGTGACGTGTTCCTAATTATACCACGATGAATGGAGAATGTACCAGTAGTGTTCCCTGAATACCATAGGCTACTTCCACTCCACAGCTAGCCATTTAATCACAGGAAGCTGTTTACCTACTAGGTTTATTTCTAGAATTGCAGTGCTCCAGCCTATACTCACAGGACACAAAGTACTTTCCGGGGATTTCTAGGTTCTTAGGAAAAGGAAAAGGAGAAAACCAAGTGGGAGAGATGTTCCAGGTTCTGAGTGGAATTACTTTCCATGCAATTATGCAAAAAGAATTGGGAACATTTTCACTTTCAAATTCATACATTTTTGGCTCTTGTTCTAAGATGCCTGGAAGAGTAAGATAAGGGTGTGAATGATCCCAGTGTTTGAAAACAAAATAAAATCCAAGAACTGAGAGTAATTACATAATAAAACAACTTGCAGATTTCAACATTTCCTCAAATATTAGATTTGGTTACTATAACAATATTCAGATATGCAGTGATTATTTCTTGGTTTAACAGATAAATAAAGGGATTATGGGCATTGCCCAAAGGTATGGAGTTTGCTGATCATTCCTTTCCACCTTCTTGTCTTGGAACACTCTCCTTTTACTTAACTCTCTTGCTTTTCTACATTTTCTCATTCTCATTTGTCATGTTATCCTTCCCTACCTGGATATTAAATGCTTCAATTCCTTCTAAAGACTCAATTTGAGTCCCTCTCCTTATCTCATGCTGCATCCCTAAAGTCCTGTGTACACTAGTGCCTTAAATAGTCATCTATATTCCAATGACTCCCAAATTGCTAACCTCCTTCCTAGACTTTTCCTTCAGATCTATGTGTCAAGGCCTATTTTTTTTTTTTTTTTTTTTTTTTTTTGAGACAGAGCCTCGCTCTGTCGCCCAGGCTGGAGTTCAGTGGCTGCAATCTCGGCTCACTGCAAGCTCCGCCTCCCGGGTTCACGCCATTCTCCTGCCTCAGCCTCCCGAGTAGCTGGGACTACAGCCACCCGCCACCACGCCCAGCTAATTTTTTGTATTTTTAGTAGAGACGGGGTTTCACCGTGTTAGCCAGGATGTTCTTGATCTCCTGACCTCGTGATCCACCCGTCTCAGCCTCCGAAAGTGCTGGGATTACAGGCATGAGCCACTGCGCCCGGGTCAAGGCCTATTTTTGATGCTCCATTTGGGTATCTCAAATGGACCTCAAACCCAACATATACTGAACTGAGCTTAAGAACTTCCACCACTACAAGCCTGCTTGCTCTTCCGTGGATCCATCTTGGTGAATGGCATGGTAAGATCATCTCAGTTGCACAAGCCAGAAAGAAACCTGAGGATCACATTTGAGTCCCTAAATCCAGCACCTCAATCAAATCCATTGAGTTCTGCTGAATTTGCCTTTCTCTTCTTTTTACTTTTTTTCCTCTTCAGCTCCACTCTGGGTACAAGCATCCATCATTTCTTGTCCAGGCTCTGCAACAGCCCTCTGACTTAGTGTTTCTGCAACCGATTTTGCTCTTCACTATTCTGTTCTCTGCAATGCAACCACCTCTCTCTCTCTTTCTCTCTTTTATTTAAATGCCTATCTCTTCAGATAACCCTCTATTTGAACTCTTTTAAAACCTTCTCACTGCTCTCAGGATAGGAACTTGAAGAGAGACTACAAAACCTTGCATAATCTGGGCTCTGCCCATCTCATCAGACTCAAAGACTCTTTGAGTTTATCCTCTCCAATGCACTCTTCTTCCCTTGTTTTACCAATTCAAAATGGACACACTGCCTCCTATTACCAGCCCTTTATATGTCCTGTCTTCTCTTCTTGGAAAACGGCTTCCCCCACCCCGCCATTTACTCCTACTTCTTTTATCAGATCTCAACTCAACTATTATTTCTTCAAAAATGCCTTCCCTGGGCCAGGTGCGGTGGCTCATGCCTGTAATCTCAGCACTTTGAGAGGCTGAGGTGGGCGGATCATGAGGTCAAGAGATTGAGACCACACTGGCCAACATGGTGAAACCCCGTCTCTACTAAAAATACAAAAATTAGCTGGGCATGGTGGCGTGCACATGTAGCCCCAGTTACTTGGGAGACTGAGGCGGGAGAATCGCTTGAACCTGGTAGATGGAGGTTGCAGTGAGCTGAGATCGCGCCATTGCACTCCAGCCTGGTGACAGAGCAAGACTTCGTCTCAAAAAAACAAAAACAAAAACAAAAACAAAAACAAAAAAAGCCTTCCCTGACCCTCATGTTAGGTCAGGTCCCTGGGATGTTATGAATTCATACATAGCTGACACCTGATCTTTTTTGTTTTTTGTTTTTTTTTTGAGATGGTGTCTCACTCTGTCGCCTGGGCTGGAGTGCAGTGGCACAATCTCAGCTCACTGCAAGCTCCACCTCCTGGGTTCATGCCATTCTCCTGCCTCAGCCTCCTGAG